>NC_080044.1:28885360-29060007 GCF_012489685.1 Lotus japonicus
AGTAAGGGAAGTCTCGAAAAAGGGGAGATGACAATGATGGATTGTAAGATATTGATGTGATTAGCTTATAAGTTGCTGATGAATGGATGTTAAAGGGATTGGGTCTAGCGATGCACAAGGTATTAAGACTCGAGTCGAGTTTTAATTTGAATGATGAATAAGTAGAAGATTGATTTCAGGGTGCGAATGAGGATAGTTACGAAGTTAGAGGTAATGATTAATGGACTAGTAGATTCCAAGGGAATTGTTCGTCTATGAGTTATAGAGCGATCGAGTTAAGTTTTGAAACATGAGTGAAGATCACAAGGACAAGTTGAACATTCACTCTGGAATGGCAGAGGTGTACGAGTTTTAAGCAGAATATCGAACGAACGAAAGCAAATGAGCAAGTGGATAAGGCTGTGCGATTGCACCGAGTGCCAACCAATATTATTTCCAACATAGAACCGACACGAGTGGTCGAGCCGGACGACATAGAGCTGAAAGATGAACTGTCTTTCGAAAACGCCGCCAATTAGCATTGGTGACACAAGGATAAAACAGTTGAGGGGAATAGAGATTGTGTTGGTGACAATCATTTGGAACAAGGACATAGGCGATGCTACATGGGAGCTTAAGGAACAGATCGAGGAACAGTATCTGGAATTTCTACTGAACCGTAAGTTTCGAGGTCGAAACTTTCTTTTTGGAGGGTAGTAATGTGAGACCCAAGATTTTAAGCTTAAAATAAATTAGTGAATTCCTTATTAACGAATAAGTTCGATGTATCGTGAAGGGAAACCTGAACAAGAGTTTATTGGATGAAATAAATTTATGAAGGAGAAGGTTCAGGAAAAGTTCAAGGATTGTATCAAAACCGATAAGAGTTATAGCACGATTAATATTCGCCTAAGCCTAGGTCAAAGACACTAGTAAATAGCTAATTTACACTTTAGGACGCGATGGAAACTAATTCCAAAAATCTTCAGAGAAATGTTAGAATTTCTCTTATTCGTCTATAAACAAGTATTTCGATGCGAATCCCTGGAATGTACGAACGTCAAATTCCAATTCTCGGAAGTTTGCCGAAACAGAATCCTGATAGTTCAAAACCCTAAAATCGACGGACGATGAAGACTTTTTCTATTCGGAGCTTCAAATAAAGATTTCATCCGCGAAAGCCCACTCTAATCGACGTTCCAAATCTTTCTTCAGAAGGAAGTTTCTGCATCCGAGGTCAATATCATAAAGTGCATAAAGTGCATTTTTAATGCCGGTAAGCATTAAAAACAGCCTCGAAAACCAAAATCATACTGATATTTCTTTGAAGAATTAGAAGATCAGCGGGAAGAATATCGTGTCTAAAATACGTTGGAATCAGTAGGAAAAATCGGAATTGCGAAATTTTCATTTTTTCCGCATTTTCCATTTCCTATAATATAGTATGAAAAATGAAAAAAAAAAAAAAAAATCCCAAAACACACCACACACGGCCGAGAGCTCTTGGAGGAAAGGAGGAAAAGTGTTTTTTTTCCAATTCTTGACCCGATCGTCGTTCCGTTCGTTGCTAATCGAAGACATCGAGGTATAGTTACTATCCCTCACTTCTGATCGTCAGATCTGTCGACTTTTTCTATGTTTTTCTGAGCTCAAAGTTTGGGGCTTTTTGTAAAACTGTCCAAATAACTTGATTTCAGTGTCTAAACTTATTGCCTACGTGCTCTAGAGCATGAATATCCGGTTGTTTTTCTGTTGAATGCCGCCGAGTTTCAATTCTGCTCAAAACCCATTTTTATGCTGAGGTTCCGCTTTTTGGATCAAAAACTCTCGACTGAGCTTAGCTTTAGTAGGATTAGTTGTTATAAATGTCGTTAGGATCGACCCATCTAATTTGTTTTCGGAAATTCTGATTTGAGTTTCCGAGCTAAAAATATTGACCAAAATACCCCTGCGACAGTTTTCGACCCGATAATTTTTCTGAGAGTTTCCCTGGCCTAGATATCGCCTAAGAATACTAGGAATTGATTTAGATCGAAGAAAAGTTCGAAAACCCTATTTTCATAGTGGCCGAAACCATTTGCTTGGGTACCGTGTCCAAAATAATTTTTAGTCTCTATGACCTGAGCCATTGCGTAGCTCTTTCAATTGTCGAAATTTTGGCGCTGGTTTTGTGTCATTCCGAGTTCTGTAGCTCGAGTTATGCACGTTTTAGCGAATAAAGTGTTTTTGTACAAAACTTGAATCGAGTCAAAACTCATCCATTCGGGGGAAGCCCTTCCATTCGTGCCTAAATGTTGTACTCTGAAGCTTCTCGAGCTTTGTCGACCATTAGTTAGGATTGTTTCGACTGTATCGACTTGTGTTGATTCATTATTGCTTGGTTTGCTCAAAGGTTCAATTGTGGAAACCTTGGGATTGACTGAGCAAGCTTGTGAGCGAGACCTGCACCGCGAGACTAGAACAACTCGAGGTAGGGCAACTTACTTACTAGCTATTTGTATTGTAGGCGTCGATAACTTCGACTTGAGTATTGCTTGATATTGAATATTGCTTGGATATTGTTTATCGCTTTGAATTGGAAAATGTTTTCTGGAGGCTTCGGCCGGGTGAACTTATATGAGACGTGTGTCTCCGTTTTCTGAGAGGCTTCGGCCGTTTACTGGTTTCTGTCTTATCGCTTTCTAGTGGATATGACAAGGTTATGTTTACAGCACTGCCATATTGATTCATCGCTCGATAGAGCTTGATGTATTTGCGTTTATGATTAAATTGTGCTGACTATATTCGTGCATTTTGATGCCCACTTTTGGAGTGTAGAATACACTTACCTTCGTCATGACAAGGACGGGTTTGTTTTGGGAACGTTTGTTAGGTCGGACCAAGGTTCGAACCTTCATTGTTCTAGGGGATCTAGTGTTTTCTCGGGGAGTTGTTTGGGTTTGATGGAAACTTTGAACTTATAGAGTTTTGGACTGAAAATAATCATAATCTGTTTTATGTAAATAAATCCATAATATATTTATTAAGAATATAATGTTTTTAATTAATGACGATGATTCAACGGAAAAGACTTAGGAATGAAAGTGAGTTGGAAAACGGGAATGGGTCGGTGATCCTAGCTTTGGGAACTTTATTTTGAAAGGTGTTGGAAATGAAAAACTGAACTTTGGAATTAACAACATAATGGACTAATTCACGATGGAACATTTTACCTAATAAGAGAACTATTGTTTTAAGGGAACTCATTTTATGGGGAAGAATTTGAAGACGGGCTTTAGCCAAGGGTCTGGGCGTTAGTAAGGTACCTAGTAGAGTACACTTGGCACAACAGGTAGTGACGGTCAGCCGTGTAGAGTTGTATCGTGCCTGTTGATGTCTGGCGTAGCAAGCAGAATGGTTAAACCCGTGGGGTCACAACCGACTTGACTATAGCCTAGGTTTCTCATTGTAGATGCCTTTGGTCAATGAACCAATTTTACCTGTGAGGACGAATCGTTGTTTAGCTAACCATATTGCACCCATGCATACACGCGATGAAGTGTCAAGTGGAGTACTTCGGTATAGCAGGAAGCAACGATCAGCCGTGTAGAGTTGAATCGGTCCTGACTATACCTGGCACAACAGGAGGTAACGATCATCCATGTAGAGTTGTATCGTGCCTGTTGATGTCCGGCATAGCAAGCAGAAATGGTCGAACCATGTAGAGTTGGATCGTCTTGACTATAGCCAAAGGTGATAAGCGACGCCCGAGCAGAAATGGTTAAACACGAGGCCCGTGTTACGACCGTCTCGAGGTGCCCAGCCTTTAAGTGGCAATACCATTGGTTTGTCCCGTCGCCAAGCAGAGTGACGTTATTCGGGTTTGTGTCAGCATATTCTGCATTGGCACACCATGCATCTTATTATGATTACCGTTGTATGACATATCATGCACTCTAACTATAATTGTTGAGACTTGATGATTTGATGTTGATAAACATCGTTATGTGTTTTGATGATTGAATTGTGTAAGAGATTTGATAACATGTCATGTATATACCTTAGGGTAGGCAACGCATAACTTATATGTATATATACAACATATATATACCCCCTTTATCGCATGTTGGTTGTATATCTATTGTATTCTGTAAGTTGACCCTAGCGCCTTGGCTTTGTTTGTATGTTTGTGTTTGGGCGGTCGGCCTGCTGCCAGGCGTCCGTCAGCCGATTCGTGATGACTCATCACTCGAGGAGGACCAGGAGCGTAATGACTATTACTGAAGCTTTCGACGAGGACCCGGACTTCAGGCCTGATCGAGGAAGGGTCGATGAAAGTAGTGTGGGATATGGGTGGTTAGAGTCTTTGAGTTGGTTGTTAGAGTCATAGCTCTGATTGTCATTCCTTATTTTGGAGCAGGGCAGGTCCCCGACTATTAGCTTTTCGTGTGATTCCCTTCCATGAGGATCACAGGGAGTTTGTCGGACGTAGGAAGTCTTTTGAGGCCGTTTTGGGCCGACTTACTTTCGTTGGAGGACTGTATTCAGAATACTTGACCTTTTGTTTTAGTTTGTACATAATTGCCCACGGGCACTACCTTTCCGTCACTGGATGTCACTCGTGACGATGTTTTTAGTTGCAGCGAGGGCTGTGCTTGTATTGTATATTAATCGCTGTTAATCGCGATTGGGTTGAGTCTTTATTTCGACAAGTCTTTTTATTTAAACAAAACGAAAAAAAAATACCTGCTTTTCGGCTTTATTTTATTTTGAGTTACTAAAGTGACGCCACCGAAATCGGGGTGTTACATTGTGGTATCAGAGCTTGTCGAGTCTTTCGGGAGTCTTTGGGGAATAGGTCTTCTGTGCTAGGTTGTGTGACTCTGCAAAGAGAAAAAAATTGATTGTCTGCCAAGCGATCTTCGCTTTAATTGATTGAAGTTGCTACCTAATCATATTGTATAGCTATGCATAATACTATCTTATGATTGGTACTGACTGTTTGCTAAACGAATACAGAACATGGTGAACGCGAACCAACTTGCTGAGATGGTGGCCACTTTGGTCCAAGCAATGACTGTACAAACGAATGACAATGCACATAGGCGTGCTGCTGAGGATGCACGTGAGCTACACCGGCTTCAGAGAGAAGCAGCCCTGGACCAGAACAGGGGATTGAATGATTTCAGAAGACAGAATCCACCCAAGTTCACGGGTGGGACCGACCCGGACGAGGCGGATCTCTGGATCCAAGAGATTGATAAGATTTTTGAAGTACTACAGACTAGTGAAGGGGCCAAGGTGGGCCTGGCAACTCATCTACTGGTGGAGGGGCGCTAGAGGGATGATGGAGGCAAACCATGTTGAGGTGAATTGGAATTCTTTTCGTGCTGCTTTTCTGGAGAAGTATTTTCCTGATAGTGCTCGTGACGAGCGTGAGTCGCAGTTTCTGACTCTTCGCCAAGGGAGCATGACTATTCCGGAATATGCTGCTAAGTTGGAATCTTTGGCCAAACACTTCCGATTTTTCCGTGATCAGGTTAATGAACCCTATATGTGCAAGCGCTTTGTGAGGGGACTGAGAGCTGACATTAAGGACTCAGTGAGACCGTTGGGAATTATGCTGTTTCAAACTTTGGTGGAGAAGGCCACCGAGGTGGAGCTGATGAAAAATAGAAGGATGAATAGAGCAGGTATTGGGGGACCGATGAGGTCGAGCTCCCAAGACAACAAGGGAAAAGGAAAGTTACAGATGAAGAAGCCTTATCAGCGTCCTACGGGGGAAGGGTTTACCCCAGGACCGTACAGGCCTACGATTGCTGCTGCGGGAGGAGCAGGAAGCCAAGCTGGGAGCCGTGAGATGACATGTTTTAAATGCGGGGAGATTGGGCACTACTCCACGAAATGCCCGAAGGGGAAGCCGAGGTGTTTCAAGTGTGATCAACCAGGACATCTGGCCAACAACTGCAAGACACCCAAGGTTGAGCCATTTGTCAACACCATAAGGGGAAAGCGCCCTGCTGCTAGAGGAAGAGTTTATATCATGGATGGTGAAGGAGCTGAGGAGTTAACCAGAGGAGAGCGCAAGAACGATGGTAACCTTCTAACTATTCTTTCTCATTCTAGTACAACATGCTCTTCATTACTCTCGTAGAATGTGCAACACACCTAACTTACTTATACCGTTTAAGCTTTGACCTTATGGTTAATACACCTATTAAGACTTTATTTGACGGTTACTCGTGTTTAAACTATAGAAGTTACACGAGGTTTAGGATGACACGCTAAGCCTGGAAAGTAGTCTCGCACCGATGCGTTTATAAGGAAGCTAGAAGCTGAAGAATGAATCTTAGAGAAATTCCTTAGGGGCAGTATACGTGTTATGTTGAGGGTGTGTGGTTCCGTAGCGAAATCGTTAGGGACTTGATATCAGGATATTTGTGGTTACTGGATGTTAGGAACTCATTGACTGTTCCAGTGAGTTTTTCTAAATCTTCACCTTCGAGGTATTAGGCCTGATCAACTTAATGTTGAGAGGGTGATATTCGGAATCAGAACTGGCAATGGACTTGATAGATGGATTGGTAAGGTTGATTTGATTTGATCGAGGACTAGTTGAGTTGGGAGGTAAAGTTCGCGTGAAGTATTTGTTTGCTTGCGAAGGAGTTATAGTTTTAAGAAATGGATATTCATTTAAGAAGTATTGAAGAATTAAAGGACATTTGAGGTCCAAACTTGGTGAAAGTTTAGGTTTAAGTCTATAATTCTTGCCCTAAGTGTTTAGGACTCAAAGTTTGTCAGGTTTTGATCGAGAGACTAAGTATCGGATTGATTGGAGGACGATCTAGTTACGGAAATAGTGAGTTAGTGTTAAGATGAATACTTGAGGTTGTTATATGTGGACAAATTTCTTAGAGTCTAAGAGTGAATGGGACTTTGTTATGAAGTCCGATGTTGCATGCTGGGGTTAGCAAGTGATTTTCACTAAGTTGAATGAGGGTCTTAGGGTTAAGATTGACCTTGGGAGGTGAAAATCATGTACGAATAAGATATTTAGTGGTGTTAGCATTAACGATTGTAGTTAAACCTCAGAATGTTGAGGGATCGGATGATAAAATGACTAGTTAAGTTTCCCGAGGTACAGTTATGATTTGATCTTCTAGGGAATAAGTTCGGATTTGGGGGAAGTGTTAAGGATTTTAGGTAAGTGTAAAGTGGTTTGTGAATAAGTGAAGGTTGGTTTTATGGTTCAAGTAAGGGAAGTCTCGAAAAAGGGGAGATGACAATAATGGATTGTAAGATATTAAGATGGTGATTAGCTTATAAGTTGCTGATGAATGGATGTTAAAAGGGATTGGGTCTAGCGATGCACAAGGTATTAAGACTCAAGTCGAGTTTTAATTTGAATGATGAATAAGTAGAAGATTGATTTCATGGTGCGAATGAGGATAGTTACGAAGTTAGAGGTAATGATTAATGGACTAGTAGATTCCAAGGGAATTGTTCGTCTATGAGTTATAGAGCGATCGAGTTAAGTTTTGAAACATGAGTGAAGATCACAAGGACAAGTTGAACATTCACTCTGGAATGGCAGAGGTGTACGAGTTTTAAGCAGAATATCGAACGAACGAAAGCAAATGAGCAAGTGGATAAGGCTGTGCGATTGCACCGAGTGCCAACCAATATTATTTCCAACATAGAACCGACACGAGTGGTCGAGCCGGACGACATAGAGCTGAAAGATGAACTGTCTTTCGAAAACGCCGCCAATTAGCATTGGTGACACAAGGATAAAACAGTTGAGGGGAATAGAGATTGTGTTGGTGACAATCATTTGGAACAAGGACATAGGCGATGCTACATGGGAGCTTAAGGAACAGATCGAGGAACAGTATCTGGAATTTCTACTGAACCGTAAGTTTCGAGGTCGAAACTTTCTTTTTGGAGGGTAGTAATGTGAGACCCAAGATTTTAAGCTTAAAATAAATTAGTGAATTCCTTATTAACGAATAAGTTCGATGTATCGTGAAGGGAAACCTGAACAAGAGTTTATTGGATGAAATAAATTTATGAAGGAGAAGGTTCAGGAAAAGTTCAAGGATTGTATCAAAACCGATAAGAGTTATAGCACGATTAATATTCGCCTAAGCCTAGGTCAAAGACACTAGTAAATAGCTAATTTACACTTTAGGACGCGATGGAAACTAATTCCAAAAATCTTCAGAGAAATGTTAGAATTTCTCTTATTCGTCTATAAACAAGTATTTCGATGCGAATCCCTGGAATGTACGAACGTCAAATTCCAATTCTCGGAAGTTTGCCGAAACAGAATCCCTGATAGTTCAAAAACCCTAAAATCGACGGACGATGAAGACTTTTTCTATTCGGAGCTTCAAATAAAGATTTCATTCGCGTAAGCCCACTCTAATCGACGTTCCAAATCTTTCTTCAGAAGGAAGTTTCTGCATCCGAGGTCAATATCATAAAGTGCATAAAGTGCATTTTTAATGCCGGTAAGCATTAAAAACAAGCCTCGAAAACCAAAAATCATACTGATATTTCTTTGAAGAATTAGAAGATTCAGCGGGAAGAATATCGTGTCTAAAATACGTTGGAATCAGTAGGAAAAATCGGAATTGCGAAATTTTCATTTTTCCGCATTTTCCATTTCCTATATATAGTATGAAAAATGAAAAAAAAACAAAAAAATCCCAAAACACACACACACGGCCGAGAGCTCTTGGAGGAAAGGAGGAAAAGTGTTTTTTTTCCAATTCTTGACCGATCGTCGTTCCGTTCGTTGCTAATCGAAGACATCGAGGTATAGTTACTATCCCTCACTTCTGATCGTCATATCTGTCGACTTTTTCTATGTTTTTCTGAGCTCAAAGTTTGGGGCTTTTTGTAAAACTGTCCAAATAACTTGATTTCAGTGTCTAAACTTATTGCCTACGTGCTCTAGAGCATGAATATCCGGTTGTTTTCTGTTGAATTGCCGCCGAGTTTCAATTCTGCTCAAAAACCCATTTTTATGCTGAGGTTCCGCTTTTTGGATCAAAAACTCTCGACTGAGCTTAGCTTTAGTAGGATTAGTTGTTATAAATGTCGTTAGGATCGACCCCATCTAATTTGTTTTTCGAAATTCTGATTTTGAGTTTCCGAGCTAAAAATATTGACCAAAATACCCCTGCGACAGTTTTCGACCCGATAATTTTTCTGAGAGTTTCCCTGGCCTAGATATCGCCTAAGAATACCTAGGAATTGATTTAGATCGAAGAAAAAGTTCGAAAACCCTATTTTCCATAGTGGCCGAAACCTATTTGCTTGGGTACCGTGTCCAAAAATAATTTTTGAGTCTCTATGACCTGAGCCATTGCGTAGCTCTTTCAATTGTCGAAATTTTGGCGCTGGTTTTGTGTCATTCCGAGTTCTGTAGCTCGAGTTATGCACGTTTTAGCGAATAAAGTGTTTTTGTACAAAACTTGAATCGAGTCAAAACTCATCCATTCGGGGGAAGCCCTTCCATTCGTGCCTAAATGTTGTACTCTGAAGCTTCTCGAGCTTTGTCGACCATTAGTTAGGATTGTTTCGACTGTATCGACTTGTGTTGATTCATTATTGCTTTGTTTGCTCAAAGGTTCAATTGTGGAAACCTTGGGATTGACTGAGCAAGCTTGTGAGCGAGACCTGCACCGCGAGACTAGAACAACTCGAGGTTAGGGCAACTTACTTACTAGCTATTTGTATTGTAGGCGTCGATAACTTCGACTTGAGTATTGCTTGATATTGAATATTGCTTGGATATTGTTTATCGCTTTGAATTGGAAAATGTTTTCTGGAGGCTTCGGCCGGGTGAACTTATATGAGACGTGTGTCTCCGTTTTCTGAGAGGCTTCGGCCGTTTACTGGTTTCTGTCTTATCGCTTTCTAGTGGATATGACAAGGTTATGTTTACAGCACTGCCATATTGATTCATCGCTCGATAGAGCTTGATGTATTTGCGTTTATGATTAAATTGTGCTGACTATATTCGTGCATTTTGATGCCACTTTTGGAGTGTAGAATACACTTACCTTCGTCATGACAAGGACGGGTTTGTTTTGGGAACGTTTGTTAGGTCGGACCAAGGTTCGAACCTTCATTGTTCTAGGGGATCTAGTGTTTTCTCGGGGAGTTGTTTGGGTTTGATGGAAACTTTGAACTTATAGAGTTTTGGACTGAAAATAATCATAATCTGTTTTATGTAAATAAATCCATAATATATTTATTAAGAATATAATGTTTTTAATTAATGACGATGATTCAACGGAAAAGACTTAGGAATGAAAGTGAGTTGGAAAACGGGAATGGGTCGGTGATCCTAGCTTTGGGAACTTTATTTCGAAAGGTGTTGGAAATGAAAAACTGAACTTTGGAATTAACAACATAATGGACTAATTCACGATGGAACATTTTACCTAATAAGAGAACTATTGTTTTAAGGGAACTCATTTTATGGGGAAGAATTTGAAGACGGGCTTTAGCCAAGGGTCTGGGCGTTAGTAAGGTACCTAGTAGAGTACACTTGGCACAACAGGTAGTGACGGTCAGCCGTGTAGAGTTGTATCGTGCCTGTTGATGTCTGGCGTAGCAAGCAGAATGGTTAAACCCGTGGGGTCACAACCGACTTGACTATAGCCTAGGTTTCTCATTGTAGATGCCTTTGGTCAATGAACCAATTTTACCTGTGAGGACGAATCGTTGTTTAGCTAACCATATTGCACCCATGCATACACGAGATGAAGTGCCAAGTGGAGTACTTCGGTATAGCAGGAAGCAACGATCAGCCGTGTAGAGTTGAATCGGTCCTGACTATACCTGGCACAACAGGAGGTAACGATCATCCATGTAGAGTTGTATCGTGCCTGTTGATGTCCGGCATAGCAAGCAGAAATGGTCGAACCATGTAGAGTTGGATCGTCTTGACTATAGCCAAAGGTGATAAGCGACGCCCGAGCAGAAATGGTTAAACACGAGGCCAGTGTTACGACCGTCTCGAGGTGCCCAGCCTTTAAGTGGCAATACCATTGGTTTGTCCCGTCGCCAAGCAGAGTGACGTTATTCGGGTTTGTGTCAGCATATTCTGCATTGGCACACCATGCATCTTATTATGATTACCGTTGTATGACATATCATGCACTCTAACTATAATTGTTGAGACTTGATGATTTGATGTTGATAAACATCGTTATGTGTTTTGATGATTGAATTGTGTAAGAGATTTGATAACATGTCATGTATATACCTTAGGGTAGGCAACGCATAACTTATATGTATATATACAACATATATATACCCCCTTTATCGCATGTTGGTTGTATATCTATTGTATTCTGTAAGTTGACCCTAGCGCCTTGGCTTTGTTTGTATGTTTGTGTTTGGGCGGTCGGCCTGCTGCCAGGCGTCCGTCAGCCGATTCGTGATGACTCGTCACTCGAGGAGGACCAGGAGCGTAATGACTATTACTGAAGCTTTCGACGAGGACCCGGACTTCAGGCCTGATCGAGGAAGGGTCGATGAAAGTAGTGTGGGATATGGGTGGTTAGAGTCTTTGAGTTGGTTGTTAGAGTCATAGCTCTGATTGTCATTCCTTATTTTGGAGCAGGGCAGGTCCCCGACTATTAGCTTTTCGTGTGATTCCCTTCCATGAGGATCACAGGGAGTTTGTCGGACGTAGGAAGTCTTTTGAGGCCGTTTTGGGCCGACTTACTTTCGTTGGAGGACTGTATTCAGAATACTTGACCTTTTGTTTTAGTTTGTACATAATTGCCCACGGGCACTACCTTTCCGTCACTGGAGGTCACTCGTGTAAGGCCCGAGTTTTTAAGTTTATGCTAAGTGAATAAACTTCTTATTCACGATTAGGGTTGATGTAATGTGAAGGGAAACCTGAACGAAAGTTTATTAAATGAAATATATTTATGAAGGAGAAAGTTCAGGAAAAGTTCAAGGATTGCATTATGATCGATAAAAGTTATAGCACGATCGTTACACGCTTAAACCTAGGTCAGAAACCCTAGTATATAGCTAATTTTCACTTTTAGGCACGATGGCAGTTAATTCCAAAAATCTTCAGAGAAATGTTAGAACTTCTCTTTTTCCATATATCACAATCGTTTCGAGGCGAAACTCTAGGATCTACGAACGTCCGATTCCAATCATCGGAAGTTTGCCGAAACCGAATCCCTGGTATTTCAAAACCCTAGAATTTCTCGACAATGAAGACTTTATCTATTCAGAGCTTCAAATGAATATTCTACACGCGTACACCCATTTCTCTTGATGATTTCAATCTTTCTTCCGAAGGAAGTTTTCTATTCCGACATTCGATGCAAAAAGCAACTTATCGGGTAAAATAGTTTTATACCGACTATGCATTAGTTTCCAAAAATACAAGGAGACATCTTTTTAGTTTTGGAATTCTTTTGCCAAAACCTATCTTAGAATTCACGGAGAATGACCGGAAAAATCAGATTCGCGAAACTTTCATTTTCCCGCGAATTTCCATCTTCTATATATAGCAAACAAGTGAGAAAAAAACACAAAACTCCTCCATTTTCTCTCCTCAAGGCCGCGAGTTCATCCAAGGAAGAAGGAAGAAGAATTTTCTTCATTACTTGCCTGATCGTCGATCAATCAGTTGCTACTTCAAGGCTTCGAGGTATAGTCGCTAATCCTTACCTCTGATCGCTTTTTCCATAGCTTTTCTGTAGAGTTTTCTGAGTGGATAGTTTATGGGTTTTTGCAAAACTATCCTGAATCTTTCATTTCTGATTCTAAACCTCTTCCTTATGCGCCCAAGATCACTTCTGCCGGGTTAGATTTTCCGTTATGTCGCCGGAATTCCGCCGGAATCAATTTGAGCCTAAAATACCCATTTTTGGAGTTTTTGGTGTAAAGCTTCAACCTTTAGGCTGAAAACTATCGCCTTAGCTTAGTGCTAGTAGGATTAGTTGTCATAAACGTCGTTGGTGACGTCCCTGTCAAATTTTATTTTTGGGATTTCAGTTTTGAAAATCCTAAGTTAAAAATCATGACCAAAATACCCCTGCGACAGTTTTTGATCCGATAATTTTTCCGAGTTCAGAATACCCTTAGTTACGGCTAATGATAGCATAGGAACCAAGTTTGATCGAAGAAAAATCGAACCCCACAATTAACCAAAGTGGCCGAGCCCTATAGGGGGGAGGAGGAAAATTTCCTTTTCCGAAAACTTGTCCTTTCGCGCTAGATTATCGTACCTCGGAGTATGTATTGCTTCGTGTAACCTTAGTAAGTACTGAGGAACAAGGCTTTGTTGGTGAGGAAGCGTTAGACGATCATTCTGGAGAACCTTCAGGTGAGGGCTTCTCACTGAATCTCTAGTTAATGCTTAGGGTCGATGTTTCGACATTGTTTACTGTTTATGCACTGGAATTGTGTGTGATTGGAAAATGTTTTCTGAGGCTTCGGCTGACAATGTAGATGATTCATCTACTGAATGTTTTTGAGATTGTCTTACATGCTATGTGCTATGTGGGTAATCTAGGATGTGTGGTGCATGCTTTATATGCTAAGTGCTAAGTGTTTATGATGCGATTTATTGATATATGACATGTTGTTGATTGTGATGATTTAAATATGCTCTGTACTGGAATCTGAGATTCTGAATGGTGAGAATAGCGGGCAGGTCATGCCGATTTTATTTTGAGAGTTTTGAGAAAGTTTGATAGGACGAACAAGGTTCGGGCCTTAGTTCTGTTTAGTGGATCGAGACATCCTCTGGAAGCGACTTGGGATTGGGAGATCCTGCAAATGTATAAGACTTGCGATAAGACAAAATGGAATCTATTTTATAAAGAAAATTCATAAGACCTTAAATAACCTCAAAATCTTTAAGTAATGATAACAACCTCGAAGGAAGGCATTGGAAGTCAAATCATAGTTTTGGAAAAGCGAGGAGTGTCGTCGGATCCAAGTGTTGAGGAGTTTGGTAAGTTCTGAGTATGTTGGTACTCCTTCGCTCGTTGAGCAGTTTGTTAGCCATCCAAGGGATGAGCCGAGAAGCTTCACTGAGGCGTGAGACCTTGTGAATGCGGGATACTCCACTGAGGCGTGAGACCTTGTGGAAAGCATGGAACTCCACTGAGGCGTGAGACCTTGTGAGAGCATGAAACTTCACTGAAGCGTGAGACTTCGTGAGAGCATTGATGACCCGAAGAGTCATCGTGAGTGGTTGCACTCATTTTATGATTATTGTATTTTGTCGCATAATCGACTTTACCTTAGGGTAAGCTTTTAGAGACATTAATTTAGCTAGAACACGTGGCGACGTGTCGAGTGAGGTCGGAGACGTTGTTTGGCTAATCACTGCATTGCATGCACTCATTAAGTGGTTTAAACACGGCGAGATACCGGACCACGGCGGATTCCAAAATTGGTTATAAGACCAGGATTTCCGCGTAAGAGCGCTGCTAGGTGACTCTTAGTAGCAGACCGAAATGGCAGGCCTTCGGGTTTTATGCTGATCTGACTACATGATGATGTTGGAGTAAGAGGCATCACGGACCGAAATGGTCCCACCGTGGCTGGTGTTAGGGCTGATCCGATGATGTCCATCCGTTCCGGAATGCATATTGGTTGACTGGGTTAACCTGCATTGCATATCATGCAACATACATACTAATTTAGTTGTCGAGTGTGATTGTTATTTGTCAATCCTATTTGGAACATGCTATTTGTTATTGTTGTCATTTACGTTCGATATGGAACATGCAACCCTAGGAATGACATCTCTAGTTATAAGCCTAAGTGGTTATTTATTATTTGTACCTATTGGGTTTATTATCTACATAGTTCTTTAGAGTTGACCCTCGCGTCTTCTGTGTGTGTTTTGGCGGACAACGCCTTTTGTCAGATGAATATTGCGGATTGGTTCACCATGGTCCACCCTTCTGGGGGGATTAGGTATGAGATGATCGATCAGGACGACCCCGGGTCGTGGGTGGTTGACCCCGCGAGCCATCGAGCGACGTATTCAGGGCGCATCATGGAGGATCACGTGGATAGCGGAGGACTTCTGAGGTCAGGAGTGTTGAGGTGATGCTCTATCAACTTCAACTTGCCACCGGGCGTTCACTGTGGACCAGGACTTGGAGGACCACCACCACCACCATTGTCTTCAGACGAGGAGGATCCCTCAGAGGAGATTCCAGTGGGAGTGCCTTCGGCAGGGTCTAGTGCACCCACCGTTGCGATCATCGATGATCAGGGTTCGGGCCCTAAGCCCGTGAGTCCAGCATCGGAGCGCACTGCGGTTGCGAGGGGAGGACGGATAGGGTTAGTAGACTTGGTCGTTCTGGATTCTGATTCGGACGACGATCATGCTAGCACATAGTTTTGAGTGTTGGTATGAGCTCCTCGAGTTAGGATTAGTGTAGGAGTAGAGTTTTAGCTCTGACAGTCTTGCTTCATTTGTTACTTAGGGGACAGGGTAGATCCGCCTATAGCTTTTTGTGTGGTTTCCTTACGGGAATCACAGAGAGTTGGTTGGACTTAGGAAGTCTTATTTTCAGGCCATTGGGTCATTTGATTCTCAGTTTTGAGGGATAGTGTTGCGGGCACTTCACCTTTTCATTTGGTTTGTATATATTGCCCACGGGCGTTGCACTTTTCTTTCCGTCACTGGAGGTTACTCGTGACGAGGTTGCTACTACAGCGGGGGCTGTTTATATATTGTATATTAGTTCTGATTTTTGTTATTGTTGGGTTTTATTTAATTCCGTCTTGTCTTAGTTATTATTATAAAAAAAAAAAAATATTCACGTTTTTCCGCATTAGGTTTATTTTGGTTACTAAAGTGACGCCACCGAAATCGGGGTGTTACATTGTGGTATCAGAGCACGGTCGAGTCTTTCGGGAGTTGTTGGGGAATAGGTCTTCTGTGCTAGGTTGTGTGACTCTGCAAAGAGTGAAAATTGATTGTCTGCAAGCGATTTTTCGCTTAAAAAATTGATTGAAGTTATTGCTTACTCATATTGTATAGTGATGCTAGATGCTATCTTATGATGAGTACTGACTGTTTTCTTCCTTTAACAGAACATGGTGAACACTAATCAGTTAGCGGAGATGATGGCCACTATGGCCCAAGCGGTAACAGCGCAGGCCCAAGCGGTAACAGCACAGGCAAATGATAATGCCATGAGGCGTGCTACTGAAGAAGCACGTGAACAGCATCAGCGCCAGAGGGAAGTCACTCTGGACCAGAACAAAGGCCTCAATGATTTCAGGAGGCAAAACCCACCAAAGTTCTCGGGTGGTACTGACCCAGACGCAGCGGATCTCTGGATCCAGGAAATCGAGAAGATTTTCGGCGTTCTGCAGACTGTAGAGGGTGCCAAGGTGGGCATGGCGACTTATCTTCTGCTGGGAGATGCTGAATACTGGTGGAAGGGCACCAGGGGGATCATGGAAGCTAACCATGAAGAGATCAACTGGAACTCTTTCCGGGACGCATTCTTGGAGAAATACTTTCCAACAAGTGCTCGGGACGAGCGGGAGTCACAGTTTCTGACCCTCCGTCAGGGAGGTATGTCTGTACCGGAATTTGCTTCGAAGCTGGAATCCTTGGCGAAGCATTTCCAATTCTTTCATGACCACGTGAACGAGCGCTACATGTGCAAGCGTTTCGTTAATGGACTGAGGCCGGATATTGAGGACTCAGTGAGGCCACTGGGAATCATGCGATTCCAATCATTGGTGGAGAAAGCCACTGAAGTGGAGCTGATGAAGAACCGGAGGTTGAACCGGGCTGGAACTGGAGGGCCGATGAGGTCGGGCTCCCAGAATAATCAGAACAGGGGAAGGTTTCAGAACAGGAGGCCGTATCAGCGTCCTGCTGGTAGAGGGTTTGCCTCGGGATCTTACAGGCCGATGATGGGTGCTGCTGGTGGTTCTGGAGGTCAGACTCAGAACAGGGAGCTGACTTGCTACAAGTGTGGGAGGCCGGGGCACTATGCTCGTGATTGTCCCGACACGAGACCCCAATGCTTCAATTGTCAAAAACCGGGGCATACTGCTGCACAGTGCAGGCTACCAAAGGCGGAACCAACCGTCAACACTGCTAGAGGAAAGCGTCCTGCTGCGAAGGCGAGAGTCTACACCATGGATGGTGAAGATGCTGAGGGAGTCGATGGACTGATTAGAGGCGACTGCGAGATTGACGGTAATCTTCTATCCGTACTTTTTGATTCCGGTGCAACGCATTCTTTTATCTCTAGAGAGTGTGCGATCAGATTAAGACTTCCTATTACTGCTTTGAGCTTCGATCTGATAGTTGCTACTCCTGCCAAGACTCTACTTGCTAATTCAGCATGCATGTATTGTCCGATAACATACAACAATAGGATCTACCATGCTAACCTAGTATGCCTAACTCTTAAGAACCTAGATGTTATCCTAGGAATGGATTGGTTGTCCCGCTATCATTGTCTTTTGGACTGCAACCGAAAGAGAGTGGTATTCCCTGATTCGGATCTTTCCGAGTATCTATCCGCCAATCACATCAGCGTCGCTTTGAACGAGGGATCTCAGGAGTATTCTGTTTTGCTAAGCTTGGAGAGCAAAGGGAACCCAGAAGTTGGCAGTATTCCAGTGGTGAAGGAATTCACGGATGTTTTTCCTGGCGATGTACCTGGTTTGCCGCCTGTACGCGACATTGAGTTTGCTATAGACATCGTACCGGGAACAGGGCCGATTTCGATTGCACCATATCGTATGGCACCTGCGGAGCTAGTGGAACTGAAGTCCCAACTCGAAGATCTTTTGTCGAAGGGATTCATTCGACCAAGTGTTTCACCTTGGGGAGCGCCAGTATTATTGGTGAAGAAAAAGGACGGGAAGTCGAGATTATGTGTCGACTACCGACAACTGAACAAAGTAACCGTCAAGAATAGGTATCCGTTACCTAGGATTGATGATTTGATGGATCAACTGCGAGGAGCTACAATATTCTCGAAGATCGACCTGAAGTCGGGTTATCATCAAATCAGGGTCAAGACCGAGGATATCCAGAAGACGGCATTCAGAACCCGTTATGGACACTACGAGTACTTAGTGATGCCATTTGGGGTGACAAATGCACCAGCAATATTCATGGCTTACATGAATATGACTTTCCATACATTTTTGGATCGATTCGTCGTGGTGTTTATCGACGATATTCTGATCTATTCAAAGAATGCTGAAGACCATGAGGAGCACTTGCGACAAGTTTTACAAGTGCTGAGGGAGAAGGAGTTGTATGCCAATCCTTCTAAGTGCGAATTTTGGCTCAAAGAGGTAAAATTCTTAGGCCATGTGATCTCCAAGGAGGGGATAGCTGTGGATCCAGCAAAGGTAGAGACCGTATTGTCATGGGAACTGCCAAAGACTGTGACTGAGATCAGAAGTTTTGTCGGTTTGGCGGGATACTATCGTCGCTTTATCGAGAATTTCGCGAAGATTGTTGGACCTTTGACTCAACTGACGAGGAAGGACCAACCTTTTGCATGGACTGAAGCGTGCGAGACTAGCTTTCAGACGATGAAGGAACGGTTGACGACGTCACCTGTACTCGTCTTACCGCAACCGGAGGAACCTTTGCTTCGCATCAAGGTTTGGGATGTGTGCTGATGCAACATCGGAAGGTGGTTGCTTATGCTTCAAGACAACTGAAGGTGCATGAGAAGAATTATCCGACTCATGACTTGGAACTAGCTGCAATCGTATTTGCGCTGAAGATTTGGAGACATCACTTATATGGATGCAATTTCACCATATTTAGTGATCATAAGAGCTTGAAGTATTTGTTTGAGCAGAAGGAGCTGAACATGAGACAGCGTCGGTGGATGGAATTTCTCAAAGATTACGAGTTCACTCTGCAATATCATCCTGGAAAGGCGAACGTAGTTGCTGATGCCTTGAGCAGGAAGATGCACATCTCGTCGATGATGGTGAAGGAGCTGCAACTGCTGGAACAATTTAGAGATTTGAGCTTGGATGTGAAATTATCCGAGGGAGAACTGAAGTTCGGGATGATCACAATTACAAATGGGTTGATGGAAGAAATCCGAGACCAACAGTTACAAGATGAGTTTCTGCTCGGGAAAAGAAATTTGGTAAGTCAAGGTAAGGACCCAGAATTCAAGGTAGGAAGTGACAATATCCTACGGTGCAAGGATAGGGTTTGTGTGCCTAACAACCCTGACTTGAGAAGATTGATTATGGATGAAGGTCACAAGAGCAAGTTAAGTATTCATCCTGGAATGAAGAAGATGTATCAGGACTTGAAGGTGAATTTTTGGTGGCCAGGAATGAAAAGACAAGTGGCTGAGTATGTAGCTGCATGTTTGACATGTCAGAAGGCAAAGGTGGAGCATCAGAAGTCTTCAGGTATGCTACAAAGCTTGGATGTGCCAGAATGGAAATGGGATAGCATATCGATGGATTTCGTCGTGGCTTTGCCAAGAACTCAGAAGGGCTACGATTCTATTTGGGTAATCGTGGATCGACTGACTAAGTCGGCTCATTTCGTACCTGTGAGGACTACGTACAACGTGGAGAAACTATTAGAGATATATATAGCGGAGATTGTACGACTTCACGGAGTACCGACAAGTATTGTATCCGATCGAGACCCGAAGTTTACATCACATTTTTGGGGAGCTCTTCAAGAGGCTTTGGGAACGAGGCTGAGACTAAGTTCTGCTTATCATCCGCAGACTGATGGACAGACTGAGAGGACAATCCAGTCGTTGGAGGATTTGCTACGCGCTTGCGTATTAGACAACAAGGGCAGTTGGGATACCTTGTTACCGTTGATTGAGTTCACATACAACAATAGTTTTCATACGAGCATTGGTATGGCACCGTATGAGGCTTTGTATGGCCGCAAGTGTAGAACACCTTTGTGTTGGTACCAAAACGGAGAAAATCTGTTGGTAGGACCGGAACTTCTGCAACAGACCACTGAGAAGATCAAGCAGATCAGAGAGAAGATGAGGACTTCTCAGAGTAGACAGAAGAGTTATGCAGATCAAAGGCGCAGAACTCTGGAGTTCGAAGAAGGAGATCATGTATTTCTGAGAGTTACTCAGACGACGGGATTTGGTCGAGCAATCAAGTCAAAGAAGCTTACGCCCAAGTTTATTGGACCGTATCAGATCACTCGTCGAATTGGACCAGTCGCTTACCAGATTGCACTACCTCCATTTCTATTAAATATTCATGATGTATTCCACGTGTCACAACTGAGGAAATATATTGCGGATCCGACACATGTTATCGAGCTGGATGATATTGAGTTGAAGGATGATCTGTCTTTCGAGACACCGCCAATTAGCATTGCTGACACCAGGATAAAACAGTTGAGAGGGAAAGAGATCGAGTTAGTGAAGGTCATTTGGAATAAAGACACTGGTGAAGCGACATGGGAGCTGAAGGAGAAGATTCAAGAACAGTATCCAGAACTTTTTACTAACCCTTAAGTTTCGAGGTCGAAACTTTCTTTTTGGAGGGTAGTAATGTAAGGCCCGAGTTTTTAAGTTTATGCTAAGTGAATAAACTTCTTATTCACGATTAGGGTTGATGTAATGTGAAGGGAAACCTGAACGAAAGTTTATTAAATGAAATATATTTATGAAGGAGAAAGTTCAGGAAAAGTTCAAGGATTGCATTATGATCGATAAAAGTTATAGCACGATCGTTACACGCTTAAACCTAGGTCAGAAACCCTAGTATATAGCTAATTTTCACTTTTAGGCACGATGGCAGTTAATTCCAAAAATCTTCAGAGAAATGTTAGAACTTCTCTTTTTCCATATATCACAATCGTTTCGAGGCGAAACTCTAGGATCTACGAACGTCCGATTCCAATCATCGGAAGTTTGCCGAAACCGAATCCCTGGTATTTCAAAACCCTAGAATTTCTCGACAATGAAGACTTTATCTATTCAGAGCTTCAAATGAATATTCTACACGCGTACACCCATTTCTCTTGATGATTTCAATCTTTCTTCCGAAGGAAGTTTTCTATTCCGACATTCGATGCAAAAAGCAACTTATCGGGTAAAATAGTTTTATACCGACTATGCATTAGTTGCCAAAAATACAAGGAGACATCTTTTTAGTTTTGGAATTCTTTTGCCAAAACCTATCTTAGAATTCACGGAGAATGACGCCGGAAAAATCAGATTCGCGAAACTTTCATTTTCCCGCGAATTTCCATCTTCTATATATAGCAAACAAGTGAGAAAAAAACACAAAACTCCTCCATTTTCTCTCCTCAAGGCCGCGAGTTCATCCAAGGAAGAAGGAAGAAGAATTTTCTTCATTACTTGCCTGATCGTCGATCAATGAGTTGCTACTTCAAGGCTTCGAGGTATAGTCGCTAATCCTTACCTCTGATCGCTTTTTCCATAGCTTTTCTGTAGAGTTTTCTGAGTGGATAGTTTATGAGTTTTTGCAAAACTATCCTGAATCTTTCATTTCTGATTCTAAACCTCTTCCTTATGCGCCCAAGATCACTTCTGCCGGGTTAGATTTTCCGTTATGTCGCCGGAATTCCGCCGGAATCAATTTGAGCCTAAAATACCCATTTTTGGAGTTTTTGGTGTAAAGCTTCAACCTTTAGGCTGAAAACTATCGCCTTAGCTTAGTGCTAGTAGGATTAGTTGTCATAAACGTCGTTGGTGACGTCCCTGTCAAATTTTATTTTTGGGATTTCAGTTTTGAAAATCCTAAGTTAAAAATCATGACCAAAATACCCCTGCGACAGTTTTTGATCCGATAATTTTTCCGAGTTCAGAATACCCTTAGTTACGGCTAATGATAGCATAGGAACCAAGTTTGATCGAAGAAAAATTGAACCCCACAATTAACCAAAGTGGCCGAGCCCTATAGGGGGGAGGAGGAAAATTTCCTTTTCCGAAAACTTGTCCTTTCGCGCTAGATTATTGTACCTCGGAGTATGTATTGCTTCGTGTAACCTTAGTAAGTATTGATAGTTTAGTTTCCGATAGATTCTGATAGTATTTCTGTGGTTTTGCTCTAAAGGTGATTTTGAGGAATTCCCTGAGGAACAAGGCTTTGTTGGTGAGGAAGCGTTAGACGATCATTCTACAGAACCTTCAGGTGAGGGCTTCTCACTGAATCTCTAGTTAATGCTTAGGGTCGATGTTTCGACATTGTTTACTGTTTATTCACTGGAATTGTGTGTGATTGGAAAATGTTTTCTGAGGCTTCGGCTGACAATGTAGATGATTCATCTACTGAATGTTTTTGAGATTGTCTTACATGCTATGTGCTATGTGGGTAATCTAGGATGTGTGGTGCATGCTTTATATGCTAAGTGCTAAGTGTTTATGATGCGATTTATTGATATATGACATGTTGTTGATTGTGATGATTTAAATATGCTCTGTACTGGAATCTGAGATTCTGAATGGTGAGAATAGCGGGCAGGTCATGCCGATTTTATTTTGAGAGTTTTGAGAAAGTTTGATAGGACGAACGAGGTTCGGGCCTTAGTTCCGTTTAGTGGATCGAGACATCCTCTGGAAGCGACTTGGGATTGGGAGATCCTTCAAATGTATAAGACTTGCGATAAGACAAAATGGAATCTATTTTATAAAGAAAATTCATAAGACCTTAAATAACCTCAAAATCTTTAAGTAATGATAACAACCTCGAAGGAAGGCATTGGAAGTCAAATCATAGTTTTGGAAAAGCGAGGAGTGTCGTCGGATCCAAGTGTTGAGGAGTTTGGTAAGTTCTGAGTATGTTGGTACTCCTTCGCTCGTTGAGCAATTTGTTAGCCATCCAAGGGATGAGCCGAGAAGCTTCACTGAGGCGTGAGACCTTGTGAATGCGGGATACTCCACTGAGGCGTGAGACCTTGTGGAAAGCATGGAACTCCACTGAGGCGTGAGACCTTGTGAGAGCATGAAACTTCACTGAAGCGTGAGACTTCGTGAGAGCATTGATGACCCGAAGAGTCATCGTGAGTGGTTGCACTCATTTTATGATTATTGTATTTTGTCGCATAATCGACTTTACCTTAGGGTAAGCTTTTAGAGACATTAATTTAGCTAGAACACGTGGCGACGTGTCGAGTGAGGTCGGAGACGTTGTTTGGCTAATCATTGCATTGCATGCACTCATTAAGTGGTTTAAACACGGCGAGATACCGGACCACGGCGGATTCCAAAATTGGTTATAAGACCAGGATTTCCGCGTAAGAGCGCTGCTAGGTGACTCTTAGTAGCAGACCGAAATGGCAGGCCTTCGGGTTTTATGCTGATCTGACTACATGATGATGTTGGAGTAAGAGGCATCACGGACCGAAATGGTCCCACCGTGGCTGGTGTTAGGGCTGATCCGATGATGTCCATCCGTTCCGGAATGCATATTGGTTGACTGGGTTAACCTGCATTGCATATCATGCAACATACATACTAATTTAGTTGTCGAGTGTGATTGTTATTTGTCAATCCTATTTGGAACATGCTATTTGTTATTGTTGTCATTTACGTTCGATATGGAACATGCAACCCTAGGAATGACATCTCTAGTTATAAGCCTAAGTGGCTATTTATTATTTGTACCTATTGGGTTTATTATCTACATAGTTCTTTAGAGTTGACCCTCGCGTCTTCTGTGTGTGTTTTGGCGGACAACGCCTTTTGTCAGATGAATATTGCGGATTGGTTCACCATGGTCCACCCTTCGGGGGGGATTAGGTATGAGATGATCGATCAGGACGACCCCGGGTCGTGGGTGGTTGACCCCGCGAGCCATCGAGCGACGTATTCGGGGCGCATCATGGAGGATCACGTGGATAGCGGAGGACTTCTGAGGTCAGGAGTGTTGAGGCGATGCTCTATCAACTTCAACTTGTCACCGGGCGTTCACTGTGGACCAGGACTTGGAGGACCACCACCACCACCATTGTCTTCAGACGAGGAGGATCCCTCAGAGGAGATTCCAGTGGGAGTGCCTTCGGCAGGGTCTAGTGCACCCACCGTTGCGATCATCGATGATCAGGGTTCGGGCCCTAAGCCCGTGAGTCCAGCATCGGAGCGCACTGCGGTTGCGAGGGGAGGATGGATAGGGTTAGTAGACTTGGTCGTTCTGGATTCTGATTCGGACGACGATCATGCTAGCACATAGTTTTGAGTGTTGGTATGAGCTCCTCGAGTTAGGATTAGTGTAGGAGTAGAGTTTTAGCTCTGACAGTCTTGCTTCATTTGTTACTTAGGGGACAGGGTAGATCCGCCTATAGCTTTTTGTGTGGTTTCCTTACGGGAATCACAGAGAGTTGGTTGGACTTAGGAAGTCTTATTTTCAGGCCATTGGGTCAGCTGATTCTCAGTTTTGAGGGATAGTGTTGCGGGCACTTCACCTTTTCATTTGGTTTGTATATATTGCCCACGGGCGTTGCACTTTTCTTTCCGTCACTGGAGGTTACTCGTGACGAGGTTGCTACTACAGCGGGGGCTGTTTATATATTGTATATTAGTTCTGATTTTTGTTATTGTTGGGTTTTATTTAATTCCGTCTTGTCTTAGTTATTATTATAAAAAAAAAAAATATATTCACGTTTTTCCGCATTAGGTTTATTTTGGTTACTAAAGTGACGCCACCGAAATCGGGGTGTTACAACTCGTGACGATGTTTTTAGTTGCAGCGAGGGCTGTGCTTGTATTGTATATTAATCGCTGTTAATCGCGATTGGGTTGAGTCTTTATTTCGACAAGTCTTTTTATTTAAACAAAACGAAAAAAAAATACCTGCTTTTCGGCTTTATTTTATTTTGAGTTACTAAAGTGACGCCACCGAAATCGGGGTGTTACAAAAGTTCATCAAGAGACCAAGGTTGGTCGGATCTTGAGAGGACTGAATCAAGGCTGATTCAGTATTTAGCTAGTCTTAAGAGGATCGATAGATCAGTTTCTTAAGAGGATACTAGTGAGAAAATCAGTGTATTGTTAGTCACTTAGCAGGTTGCAAAGTGCAGTTGTAACACTCATTGATTTTAGTGGATTGCCTTCATCAGAAGAAGGAAGAAATCACCTTCACAGGTGGACTGGATTAGCTTGAGCTTTTATCTCAAGTGAACCGGGATAAAATACTCGTGTGCTTTACTTCCTATCATTCAGCCCTTAGTTTTTATCTTTGAGTTTTGAAAAAGCAGAAAAAGTATATCCGAGATTCAAAAACTCTATTCAAACCCCCCCTTTCTAGTGTTTTTCGCACCTTCAGTCTCTTGACCACCTTTTTCAACTTTCTTTTGTTTTTCTCGTTTTTTTTTTAACTCCAACTTGATTAGGAGTTTTTTTTTCTTTTTCATCTTATGTTTTTTTTTTATTTTTGGGGCAAGAGACCACAACTCCCCATTTTTCCAACCAAACAGCCAGCCCACACAACAAGTGTAACAAAGAACTCTCCAAAAGGCTCAGTAGGGTCGACTAGGGGCAAAAATGCACAATACAAACTCTGAAGTCCAAGAAAACCTACAAGTCTCAAGAACGCAAGTCTCCTACAACATGCAAAGTATAAATTCAACACAAACCAAAAAGTGCAAGTGAGTCAGGATCCTCCAGGGAGATCATATAGTGAAAGGTCAAAGATGGACCCTTGTGGACTCACATCAACTCTATCCTCAAGACAACACTTCGATGAAGATCGAAGTCTCATCCTCTCTTTCCCATCATACAAACGCTCCCCCAAAAACAGCACAAAGTATCCTCTTAAAAACATGTTCAAAACAAGCATCATGTGAGAGAGCAAAACTCAGAAGCATGCGATTAAAGTATAGGGAAATAACAACCCAGACACAAAAGACTCTATATGCAAAGATGCATGAATGAACAACTAAAGAAACTCTACAAAGGACAAATATGCTAAAAATGCATGAACTTTGCGTAGAGAGTAGGGGTAACCTCTTTTACCAAACATAACAGAGGCCTCGAAACCGCTTTTTTTTTTAACTTCAGACTCCCATTCCCTGCAAAAACACAACAACCAACATGCAGAATAAAACAAGACTTGGGTTGTCTCCCAAGCAGCCCATTGTTATAGTCTTAGGTAGACTATCCTCCTTGTCAAGTTGGAGGTTTGAAAAACATGGTTTCTAACTTCAGTACCTCACCACCTAAGTACACTTTCAACCTTTGCCCATTCATAGTGAAAGTATCCTTGGTCTCTGGGTTTTCAACCTCTACCGCTCCATGAGGGAACACCCTCTTGACCACAAAGGGTCCAGACCATCTAGACTTCAGTTTCCCAGGGAATAGCCTCAATCTAGATTTGAAGAGAAACACTAATTTCCCTGAGGAAAATTCCCTATTCAAAATCTTCCTATCATGCCACTTCTTTGTCTTTTCCTTGTAGATGCTAGCACTCTCATAAGCTCGGAGTCGAAACTCATCAAGCTCATTCAATTGCAAGAGTCTCTTTTCGCTAGCAACTTTCCAATCAAAATTCAATTTCCTTATGGCCCAATATGCCTTGTGTTCTAATTCCACCGGTAAGTGACACGCTTTCCCAAAAACTAGGTGGAAAGGAAAGGTACCAATCGGAGTTTTAAAAGCGGTTCGGTAAGCCCATAAGGCATCGTCAAGTTTCCTTGACCAATCCCTTCTGGAAGAATCTACCACTTTTTCAAGAATACGCTTCAACTCCCGATTAGAAATCTCAACTTGCCCACTAGTTTGAGGGTGATAGGGGGTAGACACTTTATGCTTAACACCATATTTTTCCAAGAGAGACTCGAAAGCTCTTTTGCAAAAGTGGGTACCCCCATCACTTATAATTGCTCTAGGAACACTAAACCTAGTGAAATGTTCTTTTTCAGAAAAGAAGCCACCACTTTAGAGTCATTTGTTGAGAGTGCAGCGGCTTCAACCCACCTAGAAACATAGTCAACAGCCACCAGAATATACTGGCAACCAAAAGAAAGTGGGAAGGGTCCCATGAAATCGATGCCCCAAACATTAAACAACTCAATTTCCAAAATATTTTTTAAGGGCATATCATTTCTTCTTGAGATGTTACCAGTCCGCTGACACCTATCACAACTCTCAACAAAAGCTCTACTATCCTTATGCAGAGTAGGCCAATAGAAACCACTTTGGAGGACCTTAGCAGCGGTCCTCTCCCCACTAAAATGTCCACCATAACTTGATCCATGGCAATGCCAAAGAATCTTCTCAAAATCTACTTCTGGGATGCACCTTTTTATGATTTCATCAGAGCAAATTTTAAAAAGATAAGGATCCTCCCAGAGGTAAGATTTTGCATCATGCAGGAATCTCTTCTTCTGCTGCCAGGTCAAGTCATGGGGAATAAGTCCAGCAACACGGTAATTAGCAAAATGTACATACCAGGGTAGGGATTTCTCGGTGGAAATAGCTAGGAGTTTCTCATCCGGGAACTCCTCTTGAATAGGTATTGGGCTGCACGCCCCACCTTCCAATCTCGACAAATGGTCTGCTACTCCATTGTCCTTGCCTCTTCGGTCAATGAGCTCAAGGTTGAACTTTTGAAGGAGTAAGACCTATCGAATCAACCTCGCCTTAGAGTCCTGTTTAGAAAACAAATGTCTCAAAGCAGCATGGTCAGTATGAACAATAACTTTAAAACCCAAAATGTAAGGCCTAAACTTCTCACAAGCAAAGACTACACCTAACAACTCTTTTTCAGTTGTAGTGTAGTTCCTTTGGGCCTCATTCAAAACTCTACTCGCATAGTATATCACGTACAACACTCTTTCTTTCTTTTGACACTAGACAGCCCCTAAAGCTAAATCACTAGCGTCACACATGATCTCAAATGGTAGAGACCAATCCGGAGCAACAATAACAGGGGCTGTCACCAAACTTTCTTTAATAGACTCAAAAGCTTTCAAACAATTCTCATCAAAAGTAAAAGGTGCTTCCTTCTCAAGAAAATTGGTCATAGGCTTAGCTAATTTGGAAAAGTCTTTAATGAACCGCCTATAAAATCCAGCATGCCCAAGGAAACTCCTAATACCCTTGACATTAGTCGGGGGAGGGAGCTTTTCAATGACTTCAATCTTAGCTCTATCAACCTCAATCCCTTTTTCGGACACCTTGTGTCCAAGAACTATGCCATCCCTAACCATGAAATGGCACTTCTCCCAATTCAAGACCAAGTTGGTCTCTTGACATCTCTTCAACACCAAAGCTAGATTCCCTAGACAAGCATCAAAATTTGGACCAAAAACAGAGAAGTCGTCCATAAAAATCTCAATGCAAGTCTCTATCAAGTCAGAGAAAATAGCAAACATGCACCTTTGGAAAGTGGATGGGGCATTGCAAAGCCCAAGTGGCATTCTCTTGTAAGCAAACACGTTGTAAGGGCAAGTGAATGTCGTCTTCTCTTGGTCTTCTAGAGCAACACAAATTTGGTTGTACGGTTGTACCCGGAGTAACCATCAAGAAAACAATAGTATTGATGCCCTGCCAACTTATCAAGCATTTGATCTATGAAAGGTAAAGGAAAATGGTCCTTCCTAGTTACTGAATTCAACCTTCGATAATCAATACAAACCCTCCACTTCGTCACTTGACAAGTGGGAATCAACTCATTATTCTCATTGGCAACCACTGTGATGCCTCCTTTCTTGGGAACCACTTGAACGGGACTTACCCATTCACTATCCAAAATTGGATAATTCACACCTGCATCAAGCAATTTAATTATCTCTTTCCTCACCACATCCTTCATGGAAGGGTTAAGTCTTCTTTGAGGTTGGACTATAGGTTTGTAATTTTCTTCCAATAAAATTTTATGCATGCATATCGCAGGACTAATACCTTTGATATCATCAATAGTCCAACCCAAAGCTGACTTGTAATCCTTCAAAACTCTGAGGAGTTTCTCCTCATCTAAAGGTGTGAGAGCACTTCTCAAAATAACAGGTTTATTCTCATCTTCCTCAAGATAAGCATACTTGAGAGAGGAAGGGAGTGGCTTGAGCTCACTCTTCTCCTCAATTGGAATCTCCTCATCCCTAATTAATTCTTCTTTCCAAATGCTTTTGGTGGCAAGAGATAAGACAGATTCTAATTGAGGTAAAGTAGCATTCACCTCATGGTACAAGGAGTCAAGTTCACTCTCAAGATTTTGGTCCTCTATTTCTAGCCCCTCCATGATTGTTGTTTCCAAGGGGTCCTTAATAGATATCCTAACAAACTCTTCACACACAAGCTCATCAACCACTTCACACCGAAAAACTTCCTCATCTGCTCGGTGTTTTAAGGAGTCAAATATATTAAAGAGGACCTCATCTTCACCCACTCTCAGAGTTAGAGTTCCCTTGGCCACTTTAATTTCAGCCTCACCAGTGGCTAAGAATGGTCTCCCCAATATGAGAGGGACTTTTGAGTCCTCTTCCATGTCAAGAATGACAAAATCCACTGGGAAAACAAACTTATCCGCCTTAACCACAACATCCTCAATGATCCCGTAAGGGGTTTTTAAAGACCTGTCCGCCATTTGCAAAGAAATCATAGTTGGGGTAACCTCACCTAAGTTCAACCTTTTAAACATACTGAGCGGCATCAAATTGATACCCGCTCCTAAATCACACAAGGTTTCTACCACAGTTAACCCCTCTATCTCTACCGGAATAGTAAAGCTCCCGGGATCTCTCCTTTTTTTACGCATCTTTCTTTGCAAAATGGCACTACACTCTTCGGTCATCAAGATAGTTTCATCAACCTCACTCAACTTCCTTCTCTTGCTGAGAATGTCTTTCAAGAACTTAGCATAGATTGGCATTTGCTCTAAGGCTTCGGAGAAAGGAATATTAATATGGAGCTTTTTGAAAACTTCCAAGAACTTAGAAAATTGTTTATCCAAATTTTTCTTCACCAAAGCCTTAGGAAATGGAATCTTGCGAAGGTCAGGGATATGAGTGTTAACAATCCTAGTTCTAGTGGGCTCTCTAGCTCTTTCCTCCATAACACCCTCATCTCTCTCTACCTCAGCTTCCTCATTTTTCTCTCCCTCAATTTTTTTCTCTGGCTCATGTAACACTCTTCCACTCCTAGTAGAAACAACAACAGTATTTTCTTGCTCAGTTAAAGCCAAAGTTTCGGAAGAGAACTTACCTTGGTGATTTTCGGACATTTGCTTCGCTAGCTGCCCCAATTGCTTCTCCAAGCTCTTTATAGCCATCTCGTGGCTCTTGTAATTACTTGCTGAATGATCAATGAATCTCTCGATCAGCTCCTCTAGACTCCTCTTGCCAACCGCCTATGCAACAATTTGCGGCTGGACAAAAGGATCTTGTTCTGTGGTTGGGACTCCTCCTCCATGCATTGATGCTTTGGTCTCACCATCACCATCATTAAGAGTACACTGGTTACTAGCATGAGACCCACCACAAAACTCACACTCCAAGCAAGTTATCTTGGCTCCACTTGACTTGGTCTCCTCTATATGTTTCCGGATTACCGCCATTTCCTCGGAGAGTTGTGTGTTGGAGGCCATGATCTTGTCATAAGCTTCAATTTCAAAAGAACTTCTTCGGATTTGGCGTTCATTCTCGGAGTTCATGGCCCTCACCGCCATCTTCTCTATCAAATCATACCCCGCTTGTGAGGGCAGAGCGTCGAACTCCCCATTCGAGGCCGCGTCCAAGCCAAACCTTGATGAATATAGTAAACCATCATAGAACTTCGCCACACATTCTGCTTGGGTGAGATTGTGTTGAGGACATTTCCTCAAAAGCTTCTTAAAGTGCTCCCAAGCCTCATAAAGATTTTCATCTATGGATTGTGCGAAGGTCATGATATCATTCTTCAATTTCCTCAAAAGAGACCTCGGAAAGAACCTCGTTGTGAATTTTTCTGCAAGGTCTTCCCAAGTAGTGAGACTCCCTTGAGGTTGTGAATTTAGCCATTCCTCTGCTACGTCCTTCAAAGAGAAGGGAAATAGGCTCAACCGGATTGCTTCCGAAGGAACATTCACCACACGATAAGTGTTGCAATTCCGGATGAACTTCTCCATATGAGCAAGAGGATCTTCCGAGGAACCTCCACCATATTGGCTTTGGCTCACCATGTTGATGAATGCCGGTCTCAACTCAAAGTTCCCAACTCCTTCGGGGATGACAATACTTCCGGGATAATCAAATCTAATAGACCCCGAAGTTAGTTCCCGAAGAGTCCGGTTGACATTCTCAACTTCTTGTTCACGCAAACGGAGGGTAATACTCTCTTGGATCCTTGCCTCAATGTGGGCTTGCATCTCCTCCTCTGTCATGCGGCCACCCATGGTGGTGCCTCTCTTGAAAGCAACCTGCGAATGACACTCAATGGAGGAAGATTAGTAGCACCAATTCTAGACAAGTTAAAAACTTAAAACAAAACCAAAAACTTAAAACTTAAACCAAAAATCGCAAAACAATTCCCCGGCAACGGCGCCAAAAACTTGTTGGTCAATCTGCAAGTGCACAGATATCTCCGGGTTTTAAATTATCGAACCACAGGGAAATGGAATGTGAATTCAGTTTAAGAGTCAAGTTCAAGGTTAAAAAGCGAGTAAAATTCAGTTTTTAAGATTGGTTGTTTCTTTGATTATGTAACAGATAAATGAACAAGTAGTAAAGTGATCGAAATTCAGAAATGAGATTGTCTTGGGTTCTTGTTCAACTAATTCAGTTTTAGCAAACCTTCCTATCCAATAAATCCTGAGTCTCTCCTTGAAGTTCTAGCCTAGATAGTCATCTATCGATGCCTCGTAAAGAAAACCCTTTCTAACCAAAAGATAGGTTCAATTCCTTGATAACCTAAGCATTTGATAGAAGCAATAAACATACAATTCAGGCCAACCAACCCCAACTCTTCCTCTATTCCTAGCAGCAAGTATAGAAGGAGTAATCTCACAACAAGTCCCAATTCTATAACAAACTATCGTTATGATTATAGAAAAGTAAGAAGCTAGCATGCATTCATGCTTGAAAGATTAAGCATAGAAGTGAGATTCAAGGGTTTACTCAGAACATTACGAATAGGAAAGGAATTAAAAGCTAAAACATCCAAAGTCTTACAAAGAACCCAAAACAAAGGGGTTTTTTAGCCAAGCATGGCTATGGAATCCATACAAGAAGATGAAGATAAACCCTGGAACATAAGGCCTAGGAAAAGTTCCTCAAGCTCCATAACTCAAACTCTCTCTTCTAACTTATTGAAATATGATAAAATGAGAAAAGGTACAAAAGAAATGACAAAAAGTCAATTTATAGGCAATCTGGGCGCACTGGGGCGCTCAAGCGCTGCCCTGGGGCGCTTGGGTGCCCATATGGCAGAAGCAAAGCTCCAAGCTTCTGGAGTGCTGGCGCTGGAGCGCCAGGTGAGGGCGCTGGAGTGCCAGCTTCACGTTGCTGGTGGCTTTTCAGCTTTTGTAACTCCTCCTTTGAATGCTTCCTTCAATTCCTTTGCATCTTGGCCTTCCTTTTCCATGAGTTATCTGCTGAAGCACTAAAAGACCAAGACAAGAGAAAAATCAAGAAATTCAAAGGGTCTTTAACCACCTTAGTCCTCACAAATCCATGGAAAACAAATGCAAGTCCTAACCTTACTTAAAATGCAAGAATGGTCCCTATAAAACTATGAAATTACCAAAATCGAGCAAAACATTAATAAAGTAAAAATGCATGGAAATGCATGAAACAATACATGAGACTCAATAAAAAGACTCAAAATAAACTACGAAATAACCCAAAAAACACTACCAAACTAGGGTCATCACACCACTATACTCAACGACAGCTCGCCCTCGAGCGTCACTAAGATAAGCTTGCCCTCAAGCTCCATGAATTACTCCCAACACACATGGCAAAAGAGGGATACACAACTTAAGAAAACCGGGGGATCAAGTGAATGCAGTTAGTTCCAAGAAAAAGATTCAACAATCATCTTCATGCAACTCTTAGATAAAGAAGAATTAGAGTCCACTATGAGAAGCATTTAGAACTAACATCCTAGCATGAGACAATTGTTTAGTGCACTGAGCACACAAGCAAGTTCATAGGTTCTGAGAATCATTCACTCAAAAGCAACTAAAGTTGACAATGCATTATTCAATGAGACTTTAAAAGGGTTGTAGTGTTGGCTAGGTAAAGCACAAGGTAGGTGGTCCCTAAGGAAGACTAAGGCTGCACAAGTTTGAGTGTGATCTTATTAGATACCCCGGAGCTTTCAACAACAAACTTTTCTAACGCAAGTCTCTTGACCCCCTTTTTCAACTTTCTTTTGTTTTTCTCGTTTTTTTTTTTAACTCCAACTTGATTAGGAGTTTTTTTTTCTTTTTCATCTTCTGTTTTTTTTTTTTTTGGGGCAAGAGACATTTCAAACTTTACCTAGCTCCAAAACAATTCAAAGACCACAAATCCCCATTTTTCCAACCAAATAGCCAGCCCACACAACAAGTGTAACAAAGAACTCTCCAAAAGGCTCAGTAGGGTCGACTAGGGGCAAAAATGCACAGTACAAACTCTGAAATCCAAGAAAACCTACAAGTCTCAAGAACGCAAGTCTCCTACAACATGCAAAGAATAAATTCAACATAGAACCAAAAAGTGCAAGTGAGTCAGGATCCTCCAGGGAGATCATATAGTGAAGGGTCAAAGATGGACCCTTATTGACTCACATTAACTCTATCCTCAAGACAACACTTCGAAGAATGAAGTCTCATCCTCTCTTTCCCATCATACAAACGCTCCCCCAAAAACAGCACAAAGTATCCTCTTAAAAACATGTTCAAAACAAGCATCATGTGAGAGAGCAAAACTCAGAAGCATGCCATTAAAGTATAGGGAAATAACAACCCAGACACAAAAGACTCTATATGCAAAGATGCATGATTGAACAACTAAAGAAACTCTACAAAGGACAAATATGCTAAAAATGCATGAACTTTGCGTAGAGAGTAGGGGTAACCTCTTTTACCAAACATAACAGAGGCCTCGGAACCGCTTTTTTTTTTTAACTTCAGGCTCCCATTCCCTGCAAAAACACAACAACCAACATGCAGAATAAAACAAAACTTGGGTTGTCTCCCAAGCAGCCCATTGTTATAGTCTTAGGTAGACTATCCTCCTTGTCAAGTTGGAGGTTTGAAAAACATGGTTTCTAACTTCAGTACCTCACCACCTAAGTACACTTTCAACCTTTGCCCATTCACAGTGAAGGAACACCCTCTTGACCACAAAGGGTCCAGTCCATCTAGACTTCAATTTCCCAGGGAATAGCCTCAATCTAGAATTGAAGAGCAACACTAATTGCCCTGAGGAAAATTCCCTATTCAAAATCTTCCTATCATGCCACTTCTCTGTCTTTTCCTTGTAGATGCTAGCACTCTAATAAGCTCGGAGTCGAAACTCATCAAGCTCATTCAATTGCAAGAGTCTCTTTTCGCTAGCAACTTTCCGATCAAAATTCAATTTCCTTATGGCCCAATAGGCCTTGTGTTCTAATTCCACCGGTAAGTGACACGTTTTCCCAAAAACTAGGTGGAAAGGAGAGGTACCAATCGGAGTTTTAAAAGCGGTTCGGTAAGCCCATTAGGCATCGTCAAGGATAAGATTGTCTATGTTCCAGATATCCTTGATCGCTCCACCGAAACACCAATCATGGTATCTGGACAGTGGATGCTCGCGTATGTTCCAAGAGCTAAAACTTAAGCCTGGAGGCGAAGTTGGCTTTGGAGGAAACGAGAAGGGTAAAATTGTTGGTTCTGGTACTATTGGTGTAGATAATAGTCCATGCATTGATAATGTCCTGTTAGTAGATGGATTAAATCACAACTTATTGTCTATAAGTCAATTAGCTGACAAGGGTTATGATATTATCTTCAATCAAAAGTCTTGCAGGGCTGTAAGTCAGATCGATGGCTCTGTTCTTTTTAACAGCAAGAGGAGGAACAACACTTATAAGATCAGATTATCTGAGTTGAAAACTTAGAAAGTAAAATGCCTTCTGTCTGTTAATGAGGAGCAATGGGTATGGCATAGACGGTTAGGGCATGTCAGTATGAGAAAGATTTCTCAGCTGAGTAAGCTTGACCTTGTCAGGGGTTTACCCACTCTGAAGTTTTCTTCAGATGCTCTTTGTGAAGCATGTCAGAAAGGCAAATTTACAAAAGTCCCTTTCAAGGCAAAGAATGTTGTTTCCACCTCAAGGCCGTTAGAACTTCTGCATATCGACCTTTTTGGACCAGTGAAAACTGAGTCTATAGGTGGCAAGAGATATGGGATGGTCATTGTTGACGACTATAGCCGCTGGACATTGGTAAAATTTCTATCCCGCAATGATGAGTCTCATTCTGTGTTCTCTACCTTTATTGCCCAAGTGCAAAACGAGAAGGCTTGCAGGATTATGCGTGTCAGAAGTGATCATGGTGGAGAGTTTGAGAGTCTGTTTGATTCCTACGGAATTGCACATGATTTCTCTTGTCCTAGAACTCCTCAACAGAATGGTGTTGTTGAGAGGAAGAATAGAACTCTTCAAGAGATGGCTAGAACCATGCTTCAAGAAACTGACATGGCAAAGCACTTCTGGGCTGAGGCAGTAAACACAGCATGTTACATTCAGAATAGAATCTCTATCAGACCAATTCTGAATAAGACTCCTTATGAATTGTGGAAGAAAGTTAAACCCAACATTTCTTACTTTCATCCTTTTGGTTGCGTTTTCTATGCTCTGAATACTAAGGATAGATTACATAAGTTTGATTCTAAATCTTCTAAATGTCTATTACTTGGTTACTCTAAACGATCTAAAAGTTTTAGAATTTATAATACTGATGCTAAAACTATTGAAGAATCTATTCATGTTAGATTTGATGATAAGCCTGACTCTGATCAGTCAAAGCTAGTTGAAAAGTTTACAGATATGAGTATTAATGTTTCTGACAAAGGCAAAGCTCCAGAGGAAGCTGAGCCAGAGGAAGACTCTCCAGAGGAAGTTGGTCCCTCTGATTCACAGCCTCAGAAGAAGAGCAGAATTGTTGCCTCTCACCCTAAGGAGTTGATTATGGGAAACAAAGATGAACCAGTCAGAACCAGATCAGCATTCAGACCCTCTGAAGAGACTCTACTTAGTCTGAAGGGATTGGTATCATTAATTGAACCAAAATCAATTGATGAAGCTCTTCAAGACAAAGACTGGATTTTGGCAATGGAAGAAGAACTGAACCAATTCTCCAAGAATGATGTTTGGAACCTTGTCAAGAAACCTCAAGGCGCTCACATCATTGGAACCAAATGGGTATTTAGAAACAAGCGGAATGAAAAAGGAGATGTAGTCAGAAACAAATTAAGACTATTTGCTCAAGGCTACATTCAGCAAGAAGGAATAGATTATACTGAAACATTTGCTCCAATAGTAAGATTGGAAGCAATCAGACTTCTGATCTCCTTCTCAGTGAATCACAACATAATTCTTCATCAGATGGATGTTAAGAGTGCCTTCCTGAATGGATACATCTCAGAGGAAGTATATGTGCACCAACCTCCTGGTTTTGAAGATGAGAAAAACCCTGACCATGTTTTCAAATTGAAGAAATCTCTCTATGGTCTGAAGCAAGCTCCCAGAGCATGGTATGAGAGACTCAGCTCATTCCTTCTGGAAAATGAGTTTGTAAGGGGTAAAGTAGATACAACTCTCTTTTGCAAAACTTACAGAGATGATATCTTAATTGTGCAAATTTATGTTGATGATATTATATTTGGATCAGCTAATCCATCTCTTTGCAAAGAATTTTCTGAGATGATGCAGGCTGAATTTGAAATGGGTATGATGGGAGAACTCAAGTAATTTCTGGGAATACAAGTTGATCAAAAACCAGAAGCTACTTACATCCATCAGAGCAAGTACACAAAGGAACTTCTGAAGAAGTTCAATATGACAGAATCAATAATTGCTAAGACTCCTATGCATCCTACATGCATTCTGGAGAAAGAAGATGCCAGTGGGAAAGTATGTCAGAAGCTCTATCGTGGAATGATAGGTTCACTTCTATACTTAATTACATCTAGGCCAGATATTCTGTTTAGTGTACACTTATGTGCTAGATTCCAATCAGATCCTAGAGAAACTCACTTAACTGCTGTTAATAGAATTCTCAAATATCTGAAAGGTACCACTAACCTTGGCTTGATGTATAAGAAAACATCAGAGTATAAGCTTTCAGGTTATTGTGATGCTGATTATGCTGGAGATAGAACTGAAAGAAAGAGTACTTCTGGAAATTGTCAATTTCTGGGAAGTAACTTAGTCTCATGGGAAAGCAAGAGGCAGTCTACTATTGCACAATCCACTACAGAGGCAGAATATATCTTAGCAGCTATTTGCAGCACTCAGATGCTCTGGATGAAACATCAGCTAGAGGATTATCAAATCCTTGAGAGCAACATTCCAATTTATTGTGATAACACTGCTGCTATCTCACTTAGTAAGAATCCAATCTTACACTCAATGGCAAAACACATTGAGGTAAAGTATCACTTTATTAGAGATTATGTTCAGAAGGGCGTGCTTCTTCTGAAGTTTGTTGATACTGACCATCAATGGGCAGATATTTTTACAAAGCCCTTAGCAGAGGATAGATTTAAATTTATACTGAAAAATCTGAATATGGACTTTTGTCCAGCGTGAAGATGAATCAGAACCTCTGACTATGATGCTTCCTCATCAGAAGATGTCTAGTTCAGAAGGTAACTCAGTCAGAAGATAAGTACCCATTGGTGCTTACTCTGAGACGAGACAGTAAGCGTGTGACAATTACTATGATACATCGTTCCTTGTGCCTGTGCTGACAATCTGTTGTAATGAGTGTTGATGTGTTTTTTCTCCACCGTGTGATTTGTGTATTAACTGTTCATAATGATGTTCTTAATTTTCAACTGTTGATTTGACTTTTGTTTTTACAATCAACAACGGTTACTTTCTAAAACCACTATGCACACACGTTCTCCATCATTCACGTCTTTTGCTTCTCTCTCCTGTTTGAAAAACCCTCTTTCTCTTTGATTCTCTCTCGCTTACACTCATCTCTATTCTACACAAACCTTCTACCTTCAACAATGGCAAATTCTGAAAGAGCTGACTCCGGTGAACGATCTGATTCCGCCGATGGAAGAGTTTTTCCCAGAATGGTTGTGGGTCTTCCAACAGGGCAAGTGGGTCCTGTTCTGCGTCCTAGATCGATTGAGGATGCTCAAGCACAAGTCCAAGACGCGGAAGATGTTATTCCCCTTTCTCAGAGAAGATGTACAGTTACCGGCGTCTTCCCTCTTGAAGACCTCCAAGTTCTTGCTGAATGGAGATTTGACCTAGACAACATTGCTGACAATGGAATTGATCTTCGTCCTGAAGTTCAAGCTCAAGGCTGAGAAGGGTATTTCCAAAGACTCCATGGTTCAGTTTATGATAAACTCGTGAAGGAATTCTAGAAGCACACTGACTGCAATGAGCATTGATAAGCGCATAATAGATGCACTTTACATGTATCTTTCTAAGCTTCATTATATATATTTTTGTGCTTAATTGTTATGACTTAGCCATGTTTTGACCATTAGTGTTTATTTGGATTATTCATGGAAAAGTGCTTAATTCTACACTTTTAGTTTCTGTGACTGTTTTGCTAGAACAGATTGAATATGGAGCTAGAAATATCGAAATAAGGCCCATAATATGTCGTTGGAAAGCTAACTCGAAGCCCTACAACTTCCATGTTCACCGAAATTCGAGAACAAGCTTCTAACATGGTCAGAATTGCCTTGCAAAGTTGCTGTCGCTAATCCTGCGAGTTTGGAACAGTCTGCACTAAAATGATCATATCTTGGGCTACAGAACTCCGAATTAGGATCCGATTGAAGGCCCGCGAAGCTGACTTAAAGAGCTACAACTCTCATGTTTACCTCAATTGAAGATTCAGACTTCTTGTGGGACCCGCGAATGCCTGATTGTTTAGCAGCTTACTCCTTTATGTGGGCCCGATTTTGTGAAGATTTAGAAAAGATTTAGATAACAAAGATTGTTACTTGATGAACAAGTTTATTTATTAGTATAAATAAGTGAGTTTAGGCTTTTGTTAGACCACCTTACCACCACCTCACCACATCTCACCATCACCTCCTCCACCTTCTCCTAATATCTCTCTCCATCTTTTCTAGTATGAGTTGCTAAACTCCATAGTTAGTCTTAGGATTTTTAATATTCTTGTGTTTGCAAACTTGAGGTTTTGTTCTTAATGCAAATTTCTTCTTTATTAATTCTCTTCATCTCTATTTCTGATCTAGGGTTTGCTTAATTCCGTAGTTTTAGAAATAAGAGTTGATGCATGTTCGCTTAGTTCATGTTAGTTCGTAACTGTTTCTTAATCGCTTAGTTTAGAAAACTGTGAATTGATTTTCGCTTAGTTAATCAACTCTCACGAATTAGGGAAACAATGAGGAAGAATTAATCTTTTGTAACCAATGAAGGTTTGTTGCACTTGAATGTTATAATCCGAGGACTAACACTTTCTCTTATCTGAATTAAATATCTTTTAATTTATGTTTGCTTACTTTTCAATCAAATCAACCAACCCCTTTTTTATTTGCTTTTGTTTTACTCTAATATCAATTAATAATTTATCGAGTCCTCGTGAAATCGATCCTGGTGTTCAACACCTTGTACTGCATTCAAAGCAGAATACTTTGACACGCGTTCGTCAAATTGGCGCCGTTGCCGGGGACTTCGGTGATTATTAATTGTTTTTAGAGTATTTTTATTTATTTTTTTTGTTTTATTTATTTTATTTTCGTTTTTATAAAAAAAAAAAAAGGGCTAGCGGTTAGGATTAGATTTTTTTTATATATTAGATTTTTTTTTTATTTAATAGATTGTTGGTTGTTTTTATTTTATATCTATATCTTATATATCTATCTCATATCTTCTATCTCTATCTCATATCTTCTAATTCTCTTTCCTATCTTCTATTTTTATATCAGAATCTTCTATTCTTATATCTCTATCTTTTCTCTCTTTTATTTTATTTTCCTATCTTTTCTATCTTCTTTCCCTTCATTATTATTATTCTTATTATTATTACTAGATTTGTTTTTTTTTACTAACCTTTTTTTTATTTTATTGTTTCAGGTCTCGTTCAACCCTTATTTTTTTTTTTCTTGTTTTTTTAGTAACGTTGAACTCTTGTTTTTCTTTTATTATTTTTTTTTGTTACTAACGTTTTTTTTTTCTTTTCCCACTAACGATTTTTTTTCTTTCTTTTTGTTGTGGTAAAAAAAATAGATAATAACGGAACACAAGTGTTGGTTTGTGGAACTTTTGCAGTGATGGAAGCTAAACTTGATGAGCTAGAAGCCAAACTCGACGAGATACAATTTTCTGTTACACAAATGTTGCTCAAGAGCCATCAACAACAGTTTGAGTCACCTCAATATTATCCACAAAAGAATTTTGAAAATATTTGGTGTGACCCACCTTGCTATCATCCATAAGGGCAATTCCAACAGCCTATTTATGCACCACCATGCTACTACCTGCAAGAGGAATTTCAATATCCTTTTCATGATCCACATCATTCACAAGAGGAATTCCATCAACCTTGGAATGATCCACCCCAATTTTTGGAAGACCTTTCAAAGCAATATGAAGCAAACCAAGCCCAGTTTCAACAACCTCGACACGAGGAACCTTCCATATTGCAAGAAATTCAAGACATGTTGAACCAAATGTCTGCAAATCTCAATGCAAGTGCTAATCAACACCTGCAAGATACTGCGAATTCACAAGCTCCAGTTAACGAGCTAGTTGCACACGCTCCCACATTGCAACATGAAGTTGATGCGGAGATTGATGATAAAGTTAATCCTTGTGTTGATACTCATCTTGATGCTAGCACTGATGGTTCTGGTGATATTAACGAGTTTCAAGTCGATGTTGCTTCTGATGCTGATTCTAATGATGAAGCCAACCAACAAGAAATACATCTCCCTCTTCCACATAGAACTTATGAGAGTGGGAAGATGTATCATGGTGAAGAAGAAAATAAGTTGTTGGATGATTTCAAGAAGTGTTTTGCAGTGAATGCAGTTAAGAAGACGGATGTAGAACGTGGATCTAAATTAGCAATTTTTCCACATAAGCCGCTTTTAATTAATCTAGACATTTTTGAAAAAGTCGTGCTTATTGGAGAGTCAATTGATTGCAAGGAGCCAACCTCAATGGAGGAATACTTTTTGAAACCTCTACCAAAGCCTCCAGACAAAGAGTTGATTGTTGAATGTACTAATTTTTCATTTACTCTTATTTCAGGTGGTACACATGCTTGGAAAAAGTTTTCACTCAAACTGAACATTGTCATGAGTCATGTTGAAGGTGCTAGAGAACAGTTTGAGTTTGTTAAGATTGTTGCAGATGAGATCCCTCGAAAGCCACCTGACTTGTGGATTGTCGTTGTTGTGCCTCAAGACTATGAGCTTCCTCTTAATGCAAGGCCTCCATCGGACCCAGGTGATAGCAGATTCAGAGCATTATCAGGTTTCATGCCTCGCCAGCTCCCTTGATCCCTGGTTTTTCCTAACCTTTCTCTTTTATTACACTTGTCTAATTTATTTGATGATTTGTGCCTCACATTGTGGACAATGTGTGATTTAAGTGTGGGGGTGGGAATCTTATTTAGGAGTAGTAGAACCTCAGTTAGGATAGTTTGCAATTTCAATTTATTTGCTTTGTTTTTATTGTTTTCAATAAAATAGTTCACACTTTTCATTGATTTTTAGAGATGTTGAGTTTGTGAGCAATATAACCATTTTTGCTTGTTAAGTTTCATGTCTCTTTTGGATGAAGTTGCTTGCATTTTGAGTTCATCATGATTTGCATTGAGAACTGATTTGTTGGATTCATTGTGTTATATGCTTGCCATGTGAGACTACCTTGTGAGATTTTGGACCAAACACTTGAATGGTAATATCTTTGCCATGATTCTCTTCTTTCTTGTATGATTTCCTCATGTTTATATGCACTGCAGAACTTGACTTGATTCTGACTGAAATTGTTGTTCATTTTCCTACTTTGATGTGATAAGGCATTCTTTTTCAATAAGCTATTGGCCTAAAAAGCTAACCTTGCATGTTTTAACCTTTGTTTTAGCCCCTTTGAGCCTAATATCTCTATTCTTTTGTAGCTCATTACAAGCCTAAGTGAAAAACAATGATGATACCTTACCTTAGGAAATGTAAGAGCTTTGGAATTGACTTGGGAATGAGTATTCAACAAGTGCGGGGGTGATTTATTTGAGTGCATGGTCTAAGTTGCTCAAAAGAGGTGCCTTCCTTGAGGATAAATTGTAAGCAAGCTGAAAAGAAGTTGAAAAAAAAAAGGAAAAATATGCAAATGTCAAAAAAGAAAGAAAAAAAGATAAGTTACAAAGTGAAGGAAGGTACTAAAGAAAGAAAAGGAAGTGGAAGTTGAAAAAAAAAGTTGTGAAAAGGAAGAATGTGTTAATTCTTGGGGTTGTGAGTAAGTTTAATTTGAATTTTTCCCCATTGCTCTTATTTTTCCTAAGGTTTTAACTCTAAATATCTTTCAAAAATCCTTCCTTGACCTTAGCCTCATTACAACCTTCAAAAGTCATTTGATCTTTGTATGCATTTGTTCAATTTAATTGGTGTGTTAGAATCTTGTCAAGCCTATGATAGATGCATGTTTTCATGAGATGATGAGAGTTGCTTAAACATGATTAAACACAAGCCCAAACACTTGAGAGTAGAGAGTATAACACTTGCATCCAACTTTGATATTCAATTTGAAATTTCTTGTTGGCTTGGAATGTAGGTGATGGAATCTAATTTGTCTAATCTTTGTGGAAAATGAAGTGGTTGTTTTCTTGCTCATAAATCTGAATTTCTACCTCTCAAAGATAAGTGTGAGCTGAGTTTTTATGTTTTAGGAAGTACTTGTTATCATAATTGATTTTCTGAATCTTCTTTGAAGTTAAGTTTTGCCCAGGAGTGCAAAAGGTTAAGTGTGGGGGTATTTGATAAGCGCATAATATGTGCACTTTACGTGTGTCTTTCTAAGCTTCATTATATATATTTTTGTGCTTAATTTTTATGACTTAGCCATGTTTTGACCATTAGTGTTTATTTGGATTATTCATGGAAAAGTGCTTAATTCTACACTTAGTTTCTGTGACTGTTTTGCTAGAACAGATTGAATATGGAGCTAGAAATATCGAAATAAGGCCCATAATATGTCGTTGGAAAGCTAACTCGAAGCCCTACAACTGTCATGTTCATCGAAATTCGAGAACAAGCTTCTAACATGGTCAGAATTGCCTTGCAAAGTTGCTGTCGCTAATCCTGCGAGTTTGGAACAGTCTGCACTAAAATGATCATATCTTGGGCTACAAAACCCCGAATTAGGATCCGATTGAAGGCCCGCGAAGCTGACTTAAAGAGCTACAACTCTCATGTTTACCTCAATTGAAGATTCAGACTTCTTGTGGGACCCGCGAATGCCTGATTGTTTAGCAGCTTACTCCTTTATGTGGGCCCGATTTTGTGAAGATTTAGAAAAGATTTAGATAACAAAGATTGTTACTTGATGAACAAGTTTATTTATTAGTATAAATAAGTGAGTTTAAGCTTTTGTTAGACCACCTTACCACCACCTCACCACATCTCACCATCACCTCCTCCACCTTCTCCTAATATCTCTCTCCATCTTTTCTAGTATGAGTTGCTAAACTCCATAGTTAGTTTTAGGATTTTTAATATTCTTGTGTTTGCAAACTTGAGGTTTTGTTCTTAATGCAAATTTCTTCTTTATTAATTCTCTTCATCTCTATTTCTGATCTAGGGTTTGCTTAATTCCGTAGTTTTAGAAATAAGAGTTGATGCATGTTCGCTTAGTTCATGTTAGTTCGTAACTGTTTCTTAATCGCTTAGTTTAGGAAACTGTGAATTGATTTTCGCTTAGTTAATCAACTCTCACGAATTAGGGAAACAATGAGGAAGAATTAATCTTTTGTAACCAATGAAGGTTTGTTGCACTTGAATGTTATAATCCGAGGACTAACACTTTCTCTTATCTGAATTAAATATCTTTTAATTTATGTTTGCTTACTTTTCAATCAAATCAACCAACCCCTTTTTTATTTGCTTTTGTTTTACTCTAATATCAATTAATAATTTATCGAGTCCTCGTGAGATCGATCCTGGTGTTCAACACCTTGTACTGCATTCAAAGCAGAATACTTTGACACGCACCCGCGACAGTGCGTTCGTCAAGCAACAAGTAGTGTCATTTGTCCTGGGGAAGAGGAGCATCATTTCTGAGAAGTCGTTTGTAAGTCTTCTGGGTGAAGAAACAAGCAATTGTAAGATCAAGATTTGGTCATGTGGGACAACTCTATATTTTGATGATAACAAGTATTTATTTGTGGATGAACAATTATGATACTCTAACGTTTGTCTTGAGTGTTTTGACAAACAGGTTCTGATTCTGATACCAGAAGATATATTCATCAGAAGATCTGAAGATCAGAAGTTCTGAAGATCAGAAGATCTGAAGACCAGAAGATCTGAAGATCAGAAGTTCTGAAGATCAGAAGATCTGAGGATCAGAAGTTCTGAAGATCAGAAGATCTGATGACCAGAAGATCTGAGGATCAGAAGTTCTGAGGATCAGAAGATCTGAAGACCAGAAGCTCTTAAGGACCAGAAGCTCTGAAGGACCAAAGGCTCTGAAGGTCCAGAAGCTCTGAAGGTTCAGAAGCAGAAGTTACGAAGGTCAGAAGATCCAAGCTTCCCTCTGACTCTGATCAACAAGCTTCACATGTTCCAACACAAAGCTTTCCTCCGATCAGAAGTCAATGGTTAAAGGCAAATGTCTCTATCAAGTAGTACAAGAGCAGTGTACTATTCTGACAAGCCTACCTACCAAGGTTCAGCCACAGCAGGTTCTGGAAGTTCCAGAAATGCCCTCCAACGGTCACATTCTCTCAACAGAAATATCCTTTGCACCTTGGACTATTTAAGGCTGAAGAAGAGAAGAAAGATTAAGAAGGAGGAGAGATAAACCAAGAGCTGCAATACAAGAAAAGATTCAAGCCTCTACTTTCTTCATCTGTTCTTATTTAGTTTACACTCAGCTTATTCAGAAGCAACCTTTGTAAACACCAACCTCAAACAGTTGTTTGATTTTCCTTAAGGGACCGGGTAGGTCAGTATCCTTAAGAAGACTAGGATCTGTGTATCTTAGTGGTGATTCCTTTAGGAGATCAAGGTTGATCGGATCCTAGAGAAGACTAAGAGGGTGAATCTTAGTGATAGCTAAGTCAGTGTATTGTTAGTCACTTGTAGGTTTCAAGTGCAGTTGTAACAATTATCTGATTAGTGGATTGCCTTCATTCTAAGAAGGAAGAAATCACCTTAACGGGTGGACTGGATTAGCTTGAGGGATTTATCAAGTGAACCAGGATAAAATACTTGTATGCTTTTCTCTTCTCTCAATCTTTATCTGCTACACCTTCTATCTCAAAGAAACCGAAAAGATTTACTTTAAATCTTGAAGGGAAAGTTTTTATATTCAAAACTCTATTCAACCCCCCCCCCCCTTCTAGTCGTTTTTCACACCTTCAGCAATGGCTACAGATTCCAGTTGCAGGAATCAAAAGTCAAACCAAAAACCAAAGAGGTAGTCAACATGGCTCTTTATTCTACATGGAAGCCAGGGAAAAATGACTGCAAGACCAAGAATCTTCATCCTGAATTGAGAATCTGACACAAGATTCTGCTCAACTGCATGAATCAAAGGCCAAAGGGGAGCTCTCCAGATTATATCAACTTCACTCAAAGGTGTTGCTCTTCTTCATCAAGGAGCACCACAAAGTCTGCCTGCCCTAATTTCTCTTCTCCTATCTGAAGGAGTGCATCAAGAAGTCAAGAACCACCGCTTCACCCAAGTCTGCAATCAAATACATACCATTTGGCAGACTGCTTTCTGACTTCTTCATTGAAAGCAAACTGATAAAGGATCTGCGAAAATCCACTGAAGACTTGACAACAATTACTGGGGATGTCTTCACTCCTACTTCCATGAAGAGAATGGGCCTGATAGAAACAAAGGCTGAAGTCAAAATTGTTGATGCAAGACCAAGAAGAAGAACCCATCTGAAGGACTACCCCCTCTGGTCCAAGGCTGATGACCTAGAGGCAATCAGAATTTATCTTGCTGATTTGAGGCTGCAAGGCTATGAGATTGATGTGGATGAATTTTTCAGGACTCTTCCAGATCCTCCTGACTTTGAATCTCCCAGGAAGAGGAAGACTAAGAGAAAGCAAGTTGAAGCCTCTGAGGAGAATGATCCCTCTGATGGTGATGACAATGATGATGATGAACCACCGCCTCAGAAGAAGGCCAAGAAGGTCAGGATTTTGACTCAGGTCACTCATCTGCAACCAACTTAGGAGCCTGCTAGAACTGCACCTTCTACCAGAGTCACAAGATCTGCAGCTAGAGCTTCAAGTAAGTTTTTTGTTCTTTCAGATGATGATTTAAATTTGCTTGATACAATTCATAATCAAACCAATCCTGAACCCACTCCAATCAATCAACCTACGTCTCATCCTTCACCCCCTAGGGCCTCATTCTTCCAACATTCCATTGAGGAAGAACCCCTCTGGAAAATTCTCCAAGCAAACAAACCCTCTGCTTCCACCTCACCTATTATACTTCCATACAATCCAGAAGCCTCTGAACCGCAAGTCATTGAAACACAAGCCTATGATAAAACCACCTCTGAACCACATACACATACTCACTCTGAACGTGAAATTCTCTCTCCTGGTCCCTCTGTTTCTTTTCCAACCAATGTTCCTTTCTCTACTCCCTCAAATGAATCTGAAGCCAATCGGAAATTCTTTCAAATTGCAAGAGAAATGATTTCAGAAATTCCGACACATTTCATTACTGTTCCTAGTCCAAACCGCTACCCTGGACCCAGGCCAGAACTTCTGGTTGCTCCGGATTTCCCAATCCAAGCAGTCCCTTTGGCTTCAATGCCTCCTCCACCTCCTCCTCCTCATTCTCCACTTCCAGAGAATGATGAATCAGTCTCAAATCATTCCCCAAACAAATCCTCAAACCCTGAGACTTAAACCTCTCATCTAAACCATGAGACCAACATATCTGTACATCAGACTCTGCAGATTGGTTCTCCTTCTGAGGTAGCAAGTAGCAATCACTCTTCATCACCTGAACCAAACCTCTCCCTTGTTCCCTACACCTACTCTGGACCAACCACCCTCCTTGATTGCATCAACTCATTTAATCATGAAGCATCTTTAAGGGTTCGTAATGTGCATGGTCGCACTGATCTAAGTGAGCATCCTGACATGGTTGTTGAGGACTGGGATCGTTTGTGTTCTTGGATGGTTGACCAAGTTCCAGTGATGGTTGGGTATTTTAATGCTGAAAAAGATAAGTGTGTTGAAGCTGCAAAGCAACTCATCAGAAGAAGACAAGCTCTGAATGAACAGCTGATGAGAGAACAGCTCTATACTTTTATTGAAGAAACCAGAAAGAAGAAAGAACAAGAAGAAGAAGTTGCACGGATTGAGGCAGAACAACGTGAAGCTGCAAGATTGCAAGCTCTGGAACAAGCAGCAATATTACAAGCTGAAGCTGAGGCACTCGGACATCAAGCACTTAGAATTGTTCCAGTTACTGATGTTGCCTCCACATCTGCTCAAGTTCCTCACTCTGATCAAGCTACAACATCTGCTCAACCTCAGTCAGATTCAAGGATCGATATCATTGAACAGAGGCTTGATTCTCATGAAGTTCTTCTTCAGAGTCTGAAAGAAATGTGCACCAAGCTTCTAAGGAGGACACCTAAACCCTAGATTTAGGAACTCTTTTTTTTTTCTTCTGTTTTTATCTATGTTTATTTGTTTTCTTCTTGAACTATGTCTCTTTATCTATTTTATGTTTATTCACTTATCGTTTTCATTATGTGTTGCATAAGACTTGTTCATCATAAAATTATTTACACTCATACACATTAATCAACAAACAAGCTCTTTTATTAATGAGATAATTGCATACAACGCATTGCTACATTAAAAGGGAGGATTTTTCCTCAATTCTCTACACTGCCTACGCATCGCTGCTTTCTCAAACTCCAGACGATGCTGCCTATGCTCTAAAAGGACTAAGCTCTGGCGCAACTCCTGCCTCTCAGGACCCTCCGCCACCGTCTCCAGAGCCGCCTCTATTGCTCTGATTTCCACATACAGTTCCAGCTCATTCTGGAAGCAAAACTGCATTTCTTCCATGAATCTGAGGAAGCGTCTGAGGATGTTGTCCATTTCTGGACTTAGGCTCATGCCTAATAGCCGGTTTGTCAGCGTATAGACGCTCGGTTCCTCTGGATGGCGTACATTGATGAAGAGATCTTCATCAAAGGCTTTCTTCCTCAACTGCTAGATGCATGCTATGAAGGATGCCATTGCAATTCTAAGTTCAAGTGCAAATGAGATGTGAAGACTGATATGGTTTCACAGCTATTTATCAGCTCAGTTCAGTCTACAGAAGTTAATGCTGAAGCAGTTTCTCGAGGATTATTTATTGGTAACAGAAGTTTACCTTAACTCCTTGGCCAGTGGTAAACGTTCAACCTCTTCATTTAATCTTTTGCATATGCATTCATGAATTAAATACGTTTTCTTTAAATTTTATTTTCTCCATTTTTTTAAACTTAGACATTCTCTAAGAGGGAGTACCCTGTACTTCAAGCTAAGTTTTTCACACCCCATGCTTTTTGCTTATGACAAAAAGGGGGAGTATAACCCAGTTTTTGATGTGTAAGCTGTGCTAGTGTGATTTCTTTTTCCTTTTGGAGAATTTAAGAGTTCCATCTTTATGACCATAGATGTGTCACTAGGAAAATACAAGGAATACATTTTTACTTCCTCTGAAGTGATATTAGTTGACTCTGATATCTTTACTCTGCTCATGACTCTGAATACTTATGCGCTCTGATTATTTCATCTCATCTGTGTCATATATTCGTACTCTGAACTCTTGTATTATTTAGCTCAAAATCTAGATATTACTAATATTTTCATTAAGTCCTAGATTCAGGGGGAGCTAAGCTCAGAATTAAGTTGTGACTTGGATTAAGAATGAGCAACATAAACCATTCACCTCAGGATAAGTTTTTCTCTATTCTCTAAACTCTGAGTGAATTCAGTTTATTGTTTAAGAATTGTTCATCAAAATACTTGGTTTCGTCATCATCAAAAAGGGAGAGATTGTAAGATCAAGTTCTAATATATTAGTACAACTCTATGTTTTGATGATTACAAGTTAACTATTAAGTATGAACAATTATGGTACTCTAACGTTTTTTTCTGAGTGTTCAAATGACAGGCCAAGATTCTGGTTCTACTTCACATATTTCAGAAGCACAATGTTCAAAGAGTAACCTCTGCAATGCTTGCGCACGTACTATGTTAAATCTGAACAGTAGATCAAGCTTCAGAAGATCTGAAGATCATAAAGCTCTGATATGGATTCAGCTCACTAGACGCTCTAAAGGATCAGACGCTCTAAAGGATCAGACGCTCTGAAGGATCAGACGCTCTGAAGGATCATAAGCTGAGTAGTGAAGATTCTGAAGTCCAAGAGTAAGCTGGCTCTGAAGACCAAGTACTTCTCCTCTGAGTCCAGAAGCAGAAGGTACAAAGGTCAGAGGATCCAAACTTCCCTCTGACTCTGATCATCAAGCTTCACAAGTTTCAAGATGAAGTGTCACTCAGATCAGAAGTCAACAAGGATAAAGGTCGTGTCGCTATCCAAAGTACAAAAGCAATTGTACCATTCCTGACGACCCTACCAAACTGATTCAGCCACAGCAGAACCTGGAAATCCCAGATCTGCCCTCCAACGGTAGCATCTCCATGCAACGTTCAAACCCTAATCCTTGGAGTATATAAAGAGCTTGAAGATTGAAAGATGTCGTCTAAGAAACCTATTCACGCGCAAGAAATATTTAAAATCTTCTTAGCAATCTTTCTTCAATAGAACTAAGTGTGTTTACTATTAGCTTTCCAAGAAGCATTTATTTGTAAACCCAAAACCTTCAAACAGTTGTTTGTTTTACCTTTAGGAGATCAAGGTTGATCGGATCCTAGAGAAGACTAAGAGAGTGAATCTTAGTGGTAGCTAAGTCAGTGTATTGTTAGTCACTTTGCAGGTAGCAAATGCAGTTGTAACAAAACTCTGATTAGTGGATTGCCTTCATTCTAAGAAGGAAGAAATCCCCTTAACGGGTGGACTGGATTAGCTTGAGGGATTTATCAAGTGAACCAGGATAAAATCATCTGTGTGCTTTCCTTATCTCTTATCTCTGCACTTTTATCTTTGGTGATTGAAGAGATTTATTTAAATCTCAAGTGGGTTATCTTTTTTGTTATAAAACGTTATTCAAACCCCTCTTTCTATCGTTTTTCATACCTTCAGCCCTTCCCCAAAAAGGTTGAATTTCGGCGAGCCTTTAGGGACCATTCCAGCCCAACACGGTCTTGTCGACGGCTCTCTTTCCCGTCCAACAGTTATCTCATCGCCGCTTGGTCCAAACCTGGCATCTTCCGCCAACGCCCCTCCTCCATCTGTTCATACTTCCATCCTCTCCTCAGGGTCTGTGAGTCGGGGATTCCCGTATTCTCTAACTTTGACATCAGCTCAAATGGCACGAATGGATGAAGTTGTTAAGCAGCGTGGTTTGGATAATGTCTCTAGAGGGGTTGTGGCGGGAGTGCTCCACGCGTTCCTCTGCTATAGGCGCTCCGCCCAGGATGTTGACGAATTACGATCCGAAGTGGCGCGCCTCCGCGCTCTCAATTCTCAACTTGCTGAGGATCGCGAAGTGCTCGCCGCTCAACTGATCGCCAAGGAAAACTCCTTTTCCAAAGAACTAGCCGAGCAGTCCGCTCGTGCTGAAGTTAGCTTAGAGTTCCGCGATAGGAGGATTTCTGAATTGGAGAAAACTCTTGCAGAGCTGCGGTAGGAGGCGCAGCTAGAATCGAGCGCGAAAGTAGACCAAATAGCTTTGACAGAGGCCGACCTTGAAAACCTTCGATCTGACCTGGCGAACAAAGATGATCTTCTATCCTCAGCGAAGACTCAAGCCCTTCTTGACGCGAAGGCCTTAGAAGAAAGATTGAGGTCAGAGGCTGCTGTTGCTGCCGCTTCTGAACGCGGCCGAGGCTTCTTCCTTGCCAAAGCCCAAGTCGAACATCTCCATCCTCTGATTGATCTCAGCCAGATGGGAGTATTTAAGAGGGTTACACCCACAGGGTTGGTCGGGCCCGACGATCCTTCAGGCTTCGTCGCCGAGCGTTTCCTGACGGAAGAACACGTAGAGCCAACTAAAAATGATAGGAGTCCTTAGATTATCTTTGTTATCTTTGTACCAAGGGTCTTCCTTTTTTTTCTCTTTTTTTGTTTTTTTTTTATGAGGACCCCAAGTTTTTACTGCTTTTGCTGTGAGTCTTAATTGTACGCCTCCCACCGGAAGATAAACTATGCGGGACGTTCCTCTTAGGGAATTTCAAACGTCTGCCCAAGTGCTTCTTTCCCACGTTCCAACAGTTCACTGTTGACCATGTTGCAAGTCGCTCCTTTTATAAGAAAAACTCATCGAGAAACTGCTCCATCAATAACTTCCGGAGACTGATCCGGGCTTATAAATAAGAACCAAAACGCACAATTTTCACATCTCATCTGCTTTTTAAAACATCAAGGAAATGGAATCCTACATTGCCTACTTGGAAGAGCTCAGGAATAAAGCTTTTGATGAAGACCTCTTCATCAACGTCAGGCATCCGGAAGATCCCAACGTCTACGACCTGACCAACAAGCTGTTGGGAATGGATCTGAGTCCTAAGATGGATGCTATCCTCCGAGATTTTCTCTGCTTCGTGGAGGAATTTCAAGAGCTCTGCCGGCGGAAGCTGGATCTGCTAGAGGAGAAAGGAACAGTGATAACAACTCTGGAGACGGTGGAAGAAGGTCCTGAGAAGCAGGAGCTGAGCCGGAAACTCTGCAACTTAGAGTACAAGCAATACCGGTTGGAGCTTGAGAGGACAGAGCAGCGCAAAGAATGTAGGAAAATGAGGAAAGACCCCCCTTTTTAAATGTATTAAGTCAAGTATTTGAATAAAATTTTTGTTTCCCGAATTGTTTTGACGTGCACTATTAGAATTATGCAAACAAACAAATAACCAAGTTAGAAAATCGTAACGACGTAAACAGATAAATGAAGGAATGAATGAATAATTAAATGAGCGAAGGATAGTTAAGCGGGAGAGGCGGGCAGCCCGCTACTTATCTTCGTCTTTCGTTCGTCGCCGCTTAGCATGTGTTTTCAGTGCTAGTTTCTCGGTTTTGTGTGAGTATTTTTCGAGAGTGTGCTACACATAACTAGGGCTTTCGCTCGGTATTTTACCGAGGCTTTCGTTCGCACCAATATTTCCCGTAAGAGCAGGTGCGGCCCCTCCAGCATTATTAGGTGGGGACTTACAGTTGCTCGGGGCCCAATGGTCATATGAGTTTACCCGAGACTTTTGGCCTAGTTAAAAATGCTTCCCGCGTTTCAGGAAGACTCGACTTGCCCGAATTTCGGGGAGGTTCTTTGGATAAGGAGCTTTATTCGCGCACGCCGCCAACGAGTGGCGACGGGAAGCTCATCCGCACACGTCGCCTGCATGGGCTACGGTCAGCGCCGGACTTTCCGGAGCGATCCCCAGACATCAAGGTCGTGTTGGGATCGCCACCTTCAAGGAATTTTTCCCACCAGGCTGCCGTCTCAGTTCGATAGTTAGGAGTATTGCTAAGAATATCCTTTTGTATTTGATTTGTTTAAATTTTTACATCGAGGGATGCCTCGTTAAAAAACTCCCGTGTCGGAGAAAAAGAGTGCATCTTTATTTTGGTCCTTGCTTTTTGGTCTCCTTTTCAATCCGAGTATTACTCCCAGCATCTTGTCTTCCTCGCCCTCTTTGCCTTCTCAGCCGTGGCGAGGGATCTGTCCCTGCCCTTCCTCGCGATTGGCGGGCCGAGCTGACTTCGTTGGTCTTCTGTCCCCATCCTTTTGTTGCTCGGCCTCCCTCTTGTTACCCCTTCCTTGTGCTCTTTCCTTTCCTTCATTCCTGGTCTGGTGATGAGTTTCTCCCTTTCCTGCCTTCCGAGGGGGCCAAGCAAATGCAGGCGGCTCCCCACAAACAGTTCCTCTTTTCCCCCATGTAACACCCCGATTTCGGTGGCGTCACTTTAGTAACCAAAAAGAAATTTAAAGCGGAAAAACGTGAATATTTTTTTTTTCGATCGATATTTGTTTTAAGTAAATAAAAGACTTATCGACGAAAGATAAACATGACTAATTTACAGATATATATACAATCTCCACAGTAAGTAACATGCTACGTCACGAGTGACCTCGAGTGACGGAAAGTAGTGCCTGATGGCAAATATGTACTGACAAAATATAAGGTCAGTATTCTGAATACAGTCCTCCAAACGAAAGTAGGTCAGCCCAAAAACAGCCCGAACACCTCCTAGTCCGACTAACTCCCTGTGACTCCCGTAAAGAGAACCACACAAAAAGCTAAAGGCCGGGGACCTACCCTGCCCCAAAATGAGAAAACTGAAGATCAGAGCCACGACACTACTCCTACCCTAATCCTGACTAGAGGAGCACACCACAGCACTCCCAGCTACGCATCACCAAGATCGTCGTCTGAATCTGAATCCAAGACGACTAGGTCTATGACTGCATCTGTCTCCACAGCTGGTACGGCGGGTACGGTACCCGATCCCAAATCAACAGCAGCCGCGACGGTGGGTGAGCTAGAGTCAGATGAAGTCCCTCCTATAGGCAACTCCTCCGAAGGGTCCTCTTCGTCCTCAGGCGACGGTGGTGGTGGTACTACAACTCCAGGGCCACAGTGCACGCCCGGTGGTAGGTTGAAGCTGACTGTGTAGTGTCTCAAGACTCCTTGCGTCAAGTTTCCCATTCTGTCGACGCGATCCTATTATTCGCTCTGAATAAATAGCTCGGTGACCGGCGGGGTCAACCAGGAAGATCGTGAAGGAGGTTTTGAGGAACAAGCTGGAGAACCTACAGGTGAGGGCTACTCACTGAATACTAGATAATGACTTAGGTGTCGACGAATTCGACTTGATTTACTGTTTATGCACTTGATTGTGTTTGACTGGGAAAAATGTTTTCTGACGCTACGGTTGACAATTGATAATCATTTATCGCTTGAATTGTTTTTGAGATTGATTCACATGCTATGTGCTAAATGGTTAATCTAGGATGTGTTGATATTTATTCACATGCTATGTGCTAAATGGTTATTCTACAATGTGTTGATATATGTGCCATGACTGTTGGATTGTGTTGCGTTGATTATGCAAATACACATATATCTGTTGTACGTCAGAGAGGATAAAACGGGCAATTATGCCAGAACTTATCATGAGATTTTGAGAAAGTTTGATGAGACGAACAAAGTTTCGGGCCTTGTTATTGTTTTGATGGATCGAGACCTTCTCTGGGAGTTACTTGGGATTACGGGATCTTTTAAACTCATAAGGTTAGAGATAAAACTAAATGGAAACTGTTTTTACAAGGAAAACTCATAAGACACTAAATAACCTCTGAACCTTTAAATAATGATCACAATCTCAAATAAGAGCTTAGGACTTGAATATTAGTTTTGGAAAAAGAGAAGTGTCGCCGAGTCCAAGTTTTGGGGAAACTAATAAGTTTCCGAGTATATTGATACTCTTTGCTCGAGGAGCAGTTTTGTTGTTTGACTATCTAAAGGATAAGTCGAGAAAATTAATAAGTTTCTGAGTACTGTGATGCTCTTTTGCTCGATGAGCAGTTTTGTTGTTTGGGCTATCTGAAGGATAAGCCGGAAACGGGTAGTTTCCAAGTACATTGGTACTTTTTGCTCGCTGAGCAGTTTTTGACCATCGGATGGAGATGAGTCGGATGATTCGAGAAATCATCATGAGTTACTTTTGATAATTAATTGTCTTTTGTCGCAGAATCGACATTTACCTTAGGGTATTCTTTTTAGAGACAATAAGTTAGCTAGAACACGTGACGACGTGACGAGTGAGGTCGGAGACGTTGTTTGGCTAATCACTTTGCATTCATGCACTCATTTTGAGGTTAATATACGGTGGGATGCCGGACCTCGGTGGATTCAAAAATGGTCATAAGACCCGGATTTCCACATAAGAACACTGCGGTGATTCTTAGTAGCAGACGGAAATGGCAGACCTACGGGTTCACTGCTGATCTGACTACATTTTGTTTGGTATAAGAGACGCCCGAGCAGAAATGGTCCGACCATGGCTGGTGTTAGGGCTGACTCGTTGGTGCCCATCCCTCCGGATTGCATCTTGTTCCTTAGCATTGCACTTCATGCACCATTCATGCTGACTTAGTTGCTGAGTGTATTTGATACATGATAATATTGTTTGAGATATGTTAATTGCCAGCAAATGTCATTTATTTTCATTTGACAGGATATACAATTCATAATGTTGTTATTCATATTTAAGCCTATGTAGCTATTGCTTAAACTTTACCTATTGGATGTATTACTTATGTAATTCTTTGGAGTTGACCCTCGCGCCTTCTGTGTGTGTTTGGGCGGACTACGCCTTTGGTCAGATGTCGATGGCCGATTGGTTCGAGATGGTCGTCCCTTCGAGGAGGACTGGGTACGAGTTGTTGGATACGGACACCCCGGGCTCATGGGTGGTCGACCCCGCCGGTCTCCGAGCTATTTATTCGGGGCGAATAATGGAGGATCGCGTCGACAGAATGGGAAACTTGACGCAAGGAGTCTTGAGACGCTACACAGTCAGCTTCAACCTACCACTGGGCGTGCACTGTGGCCCTGAGTTGTAGTACCACCACCACTGTCGCCTGAGGACGAGGAGGACCCTTCGGAGGAGTTGCCTGTAGGAGGGACTTCATCTGACTCTGGCTCACCCACCGTCGCGGCTGTTGTTGATTTGGGATCGGGTACCGTACCCGCCGTACCAGCTGTGGAGACAGATGCAGTCATAGACCTAGTCGTCTTGGATTCAGATTCAGACGACGATCTTGGTGATGCATAGCTGGGAGTGCTGTGGTGTGCTCCTCTAGTCAGGATTAGGGTAGGAATAGTGTCGTGGCTCTGATCTTCAGTTTTCTCATTTTGGGGCAGGGTAGGTCCCCGACCTTTAGCTTTTTGTGTGGTTCTCTTTACGGGAGTCACAGGGAGTTGGTCGGACTAGGAGGTCTTCGGGCTGTTTTTGGGCTGACCTACTTTAGTTTGGAGGACTGTATTCATAATACTGACCTTATATTTTGTCTGTTCATATTTGCCGTCAGGCACTACTTTCCGTCACTGGAGGTCACTCGTGACGTAGCATGTTACTTACTGTGGGGATTGTATATATATCTGTAAATTAGTCATGTTTATCTTTCGTCGATAAGTCTTTATTCCGACAAGTCTTTTATTTACTTAAAACAAATATCGATCAAAAAAAAAAATATTCACGTTTTTCCGCTTTAAATTTCTTTTTGGTTACTAAAGTGACGTCGCCGAAATCGGGGTGTTACATTGTGGTATCAGAGCTTGTCGAGTCTTTCGGGAGTCTTTGGGGAATAGGTCTTCTGTGCTAGGTTGTGTGACTCTGCAAAGAGTGAAAATTGATTGTCTGCAAGCGATTTTTCGCTTAGAATTGATTGAAGTTATTACTTAATCATATTGTATAGTTATGTTAGATGCTATCTTATGATGAGTATTAACTGTTTGTTTGACTTAACAGAACATGGTGAACACTAACCAACTAGCTGAGATGATGGCCACTATGGCCCAAGTTGTGACTGCACAGGCGAATGATAATGCTATGAGGCGTGCTGCTGAAGAAGCACGTGATCAGCATCAGCGTCAGAGAGAAGTAACTCTGGATTAGAACAAGGGTCTGAATGATTTCAGGAGACAAGATCCTCCTAAGTTCTCGGGTGGTACTAACCCTGAGAAAGCGGATCTTTGGATCCAGGAGATTGAGAAGATTTTCGGTGTATTGCAAACTGCTGAAGGTGCCAAGGTTGGCATGGCTACTTATCTGCTTTTTGGTGATGTTGAGTACTGGTGGAGAGGCGCCAGGGGAATCATGGAAGCTACAATGAAGAGATCAACTGGAATTATTTCCGAACTGCTTTTCTGGAAAAGTATTTTCCAACTAGTGCTCGGGATGAGCGAGAGGCACAGTTCCTGACACTTCGTCAAGGGAGCATGTCTGTACCTGAATTCGCTTCTAAGTTGGAGTCTTTGGCCAAGCATTTCCAATTCTTCAATGATCATGTCGATGAGCGCTACATGTGTAAGCGTTTTGTCAATGGACTGAGGCCAGATATTGAGGATTCCGTGAGGCCGTTGGGAATCATGCGTTTTCAGTCGCTTGTTGAGAAAGCCACAGAAGTTGAACTGATGAAGAATAAGAGGTTGAACTGTGCTGGAATGGGAGGACCAGTGAGATCAGGTTCTCAAAACTACCAAGGCAAAGGAAGATTTCAGAACATGAAGCCGTATCAACGTCCTGCTGGGAGGGGGTTTACCCCAGGATCTTACAGACCTATGGCTGGTACTGCTGGTGGTTCTGGAAATCAGGCTGTGAACCGAGATGTGAATTGTTTCTTCAAGTGTGGAAAGCTGGGGCACTATGCTAATGCGTGTACAGACACGAGGCCTAAGTGCTTTAACTGTGACAAGTTTGGACACACTGCTAGTTAGTGTAGGGCACCCAATGTAAGATCAAGTTTTGATCTAGTAGTACAACTCTATGTTTTGATGATTACAAGTTAACCTTTTGATATGAACAATTGTGGTACTCTAACGTGTTTTTCTGAGTGTGCTATTTACAGGCTCTGACCTCAACTCAATCTCACACAAATCAGAAGCACTGTGTATAAAGAGTGACCCAAGCAACGCTTTCGCATTCACCATGTTCAGTATGAACAGTGGAAAAGCTTCAGAAGTTCTGAAGGTATACAAACTCTGATGTGGACTCAGTCACTAGAAGCTCTGAAGATCCAGAAAGGCTGATAACCAAGAAACACTGAAGGCTCAGATGTTCTGATGGTGTAGAAGACTCTGAAGATCCAGAAGCTGATTAGTGAAGTTCTGATGTCCAGAAGCAAGATACTCTGAAGACCATGTTCTTCCCTCTGAGTTCAGAATCAGAAGAAACAATGGTCAGAGGATCTGGGCTTTCCCTCTGACTCTGATCAACCGGCTTCACAAGTTCCAATATGAAGCATTCCCCTGATCAGAAGTCTCCTAGGTTTAAAGGTCGCGTCGCTATCCAAGTACAAAAGCAACTGTACCTTCCTGACGACCTACCTAACGTTCTCAGCCACAGCAGAAGCTGGATTTTCCAGAACTGCCCTCCAACGGTAGCATTTCCCATGCAACGCTCAACCCTAATCCTTGGTATATATAAAGAGGCTGAAGACTGAAAGAAGCGGCTAGAAGCATTCACATACGCGCAAGACAATCTTAAATTCTTCTAAGCTTTCTTTCATCGAAAATTCATTGAGTTTACTATCAGCTTTTTAGAAGCAAATCTCTTGTAAACAATTCTTTGATAAACAGTTTGTTTAGTTCCTTTAGGAGATCAAGGCTGATCGGATCCTAGAGAAGACTAAGAGAGTGAATCTTAGTGTGAGCTAAGTCAGTGTAATTGTTAGTCACTTGTAGGTTTCAAGTGCAGTTGTAACTCTTACCTGATTAGTGGATTGCCTTCATTCTAAGAAGGAAGAAATCACCTTAACGGGTGGACTGGAGTAGCTTGAGTGATTTATCAAGTGAACCAGGATAAAATCCTTGTGTGCTTTTCTATCTCTTATCTTTAGCACTTAAGTTCTCGAAAGATTTGTCAAAATCTTTAAGGTGGAAGTTTTATACTGAAAACGTTATTCAAACCCCCCCTTTCTACCGTTTTTCATACCTTCAATTGGTATCAGAGCGCAAGTTCTGATTACCACACCTAACAGTGTTCAGTGATCCGGGCCGGTGTGAAAAACAATGGCTGCCACCACCAGTGAAACTCAAAGAGATGGTTACAATGCAAAGCCTCCTATGTTCGACGGTCAAAGGTTCGAATATTGGAAAGATAGACTGGAAAGTTTCTTTCTGGGTTTCGATGCAGATCTCTGGGATATTATTGTGGATGGCTACGAGCGTCCAGTTGATGCAGATGGCAAGAAGATCCCAAGGTCAGAGATGACTGCAGATCAAAAGAAGCTGTACTCACAACATCACAAAGCAAGAGCAATTCTTCTAAGTGCTATTTCCTATGAAGAGTACCAGAAGATTACAGATCGTGAGTTTGCAAAAGGCATTTTCGAATCTCTGAAGATGTCTCATGAAGGAAACAAGAAAGTCAAAGAATCAAAGGCATTGTCTTTGATCCAAAAGTATGAATCCTTCATCATGGAGCCAAATGAGTCCATTGAAGAAATGTTCTCCAGATTTCAGTTGCTTGTAGCTGGCATACGACCTCTCAACAAGAGCTACACAACAAAAGATCATGTCATAAGGGTCATCAGGTGTCTTCCTGAAAGTTGGATGCCTTTAGTGACTTCAATAGAGCTCACGAGAGATGTTGAGAATATGAGTTTAGAAGAACTCATCAGCATTTTGAAATGCCATGAGCTGAAGCGCTCAGAGATGCAAGATCTGAGGAAAAAGTCCATAGCCTTGAAATCTAAATCTGAAAAGGCTAAGGTTGAGAAGTCAAAAGCTCTTCAAGCTGAAGAAGAGGAATCTGAAGAAGCATCAGAAGATTCTGATGAAGATGAGCTGACTCTGATCTCCAAGAGACTCAATCGCATCTGGAAGCACAGGCAGAGCAAATACAAAGGCTCTGGAAAGGCAAGAGGAAAGTCTGAATCCTCAGGTCAGAAGAAGTCCTCACTTAAGGAAGTCACATGCTTTGAGTGCAAAGAATCAGGGCACTACAAAAGTGACTGTCCAAGATTGAAGAAGGACAAGAAGCCAAAGAAGCACTTCAAGACGAAGAAGAGTCTGATGGTGACATTTGATGAATCAGAGTCAGAGGATGTTGACTCTGATGGTGAAGTCCAAGGACTCATGGCTATTGTCAAAGACAAGGAAGCAGAGTCAAAGGGAGCTGTTGACTCTGACTCAGAATCAGAAGGAAATCCTAACTCAGACGATGAAAATGAGGTATTCGCTTCTTTCTCTACCTCTGAACTGAAACATGCATTGTCTGATATTATGGATAAGTATAACTCCTTATTGTCTAAGCATAAGAAGCTTAAAAAGAACTTATCTGCTGTTTCCAAGACTCCTTCTGAACATGAGAAAATTATTTCTGATTTGAAAAATGATAATCATGCCTTGATCAATTCTAACTCTGTGCTTAAGAACCAGATTGCTAAGTTAGAAGAAATTGTTGCCTGTGATGCCTCTGATTGTAGAAATGAATCTAAGTATGAAAAGTATTTTCAAAGATTCCTAGCTAAAAGCGTGAATAGAAGCTTAATGGCTTCAATGATCTATGGCGTAAGCAGAAATGGAATGCATGGCATTGGCTATTCTAAACCAATTAGAAATGAGCCCTCTGTGTCTAAAGCTAAATCCTTGTATGAATGCTTTGTTCCCTCTGGTACCATATTGCCTGATCCTGTACCTGCTAAAGTTGATAAAAACCCTCTTAAAAAGGGATCCTTCTCTATGACTAAATATCATGCAAATATTCCTTTAAAATATCATGTTGAGACACCCAAGGTGATCAGAACCTCTGGGGTAACTAACAAGAGAGGACCCAGAAAGTGGGTACCTAAGGACAAGATTATCTATGTTGCAGATATCCTTGATAGCTCCACTGAAACACCAATCATGGTATCTGGACAGTGGATGCTCGCGTCACATGACGGGAGAAAGGCGTATGTTCCAAGAGCTGAAACTTAAGCCTGGAGGCGAAGTTGGCTTTGGAGGAAATGAAAAGGGTAAAATTGTTGGTACTGGTACTATTTGTGTAGATAGTAGTCCATTCATTGATAATGTGTTATTGGTAGACGGCTTAACACATAACTTATTGTCTATAAGTCAATTAGCTGACAAGGGTTATGATGTTATATTCAATCAAAAGTCCTGCCGGGCTGTAAGTCAAATCGATGGCTCTGTTCTGTTTAACAGCAAGAGGAAGAACAACATTTATAAGATCAGATTATCTGAGTTGGAGGCTCAGAATGTGAAGTGCCTTCTGTCTGTTAATGAAGAGCAGTGGGTATGGCATAGACGGTTAGGGCATGCCAGTATGAGAAAGATTTCTCAGCTGAGCAAGCTAAACCTTGTCAGGGGCTTACCCAATCTGAAGTTCGCTTCAGACGCTCTTTGTGAAGCATGTCAGAAAGGCAAATTCACAAAAGTCCCTTTCAAGGCAAAGAATGTTGTCTCAACCTCAAGGCCGTTGGAACTTCTGCATATCGACCTTTTTGGACCAGTGAAAACTGAGTCTATAGGTGGCAAGAGATATGGAATGGTTATCGTTGATGACTATAGCCGCTGGACATGGGTAAAGTTTCTAACCCGCAAGGATGAGTCTCATGCTGTGTTCTCTACCTTCATTGCTCAAGTGCAAAACGAGAAGGCTTGTAGGATTGTGCGTGTCAGAAGTGACCATGGTGGAGAGTTTGAGAATGACAAGTTTGAGAGTCTGTTTGATTCCTATGGAATTGCACATGATTTCTCTTGTCCCAGAACTCCTCAACAAAATGGTGTTGTTGAGAGGAAGAACAGAACTCTTCAGGAGATGGCTAGAACCATGCTCCAAGAAACTGGCATGGCTAAGCACTTTTGGGCAGAGGCAGTAAATACAGCATGTTACATTCAGAACAGAATCTCTGTGAGACCAATTCTGAATAAGACTCCTTATGAATTGTGGAAGAACATAAAACCCAACATTTCTTATTTTCATCCTTTTGGCTGTGTTTGTTATGTTCTCAATACTAAGGATAAATTGCATAAATTTGATGCTAAGTCTTCTAAGTGTCTATTACTCGGTTACTCTGAGAGATCTAAAGGTTTTAGATTTTATAATACTGATGCTAAGACTATTGAAGAATCTATTCATGTTAGATTTGACGATAAGCTTGACTCTAACCAGTCAAAGCTAGTTGAAAAGTTTGCAGATTTAAGCATTAATGTTTCTGACAAAGGCAAAGCTCCAGAGGAAGATGAGCCAGAGGAAGATGAACCAGAGGAAGAAGCTGGTCCCTCTAACTCACAAACTCTGAAGAAGAGCAGAATCACTGCAGCTCACCCTAAGGAATTGATTCTGGGCAACAAAGACGAACCAGTCAGAACCAGATCTGCCTTCAGACCCTCTGAAGAGACCTTGCTCAGTCTGAAAGGATTGGTGTCCTTAATTGAACCCAAGTCCATAGATGAAGCTCTTCAGGACAAGGATTGGATTCTGGCCATGGAAGAAGAATTGAATCAATTTTCCAAGAACGATGTTTGGAGCTTAGTGAAGAAGCCTGAGAGTGTCCATGTTATTGGAACGAAATGGGTATTCAGAAACAAGCTGAATGAGAAAGGAGATGTAGTCAGAAACAAGGCAAGGCTAGTTGCTCAAGGCTACAGCCAGCAGGAAGGAATAGACTACACTGAAACATTTGCTCCAGTAGCAAGACTGGAGGCAATCAGACTGTTGATCTCTTTCTCAGTAAATCACAACATAGTTCTACATCAGATGGACGTAAAGAGTGCCTTCCTAAATGGTTATATCTCAGAGGAAGTCTATGTTCATCAACCCCCAGGTTTTGAAGATGAGAAGAAACCAGACCATGTGTTCAAATTGAAGAAATCACTCTACGGTCTGAAGCAAGCTCCCAGAGCATGGTATGAGAGACTTAGCTCATTCCTTCTGGAGAATGAGTTTGTAAGGGGTAAAGTAGATACAACTCTTTTTTGCAAGACTTATAAAGATGATATCTTAATTATGCAAATTTATGTTGATGATATTATATTTGGTTCTGCTAATCAATCTCTATGCAAAGAATTTTCTGAGATGATGCAGGCTGAATTTGAGATGAGTATGATGGGAGAATTAAAGTACTTTCTGGGAATCCAAGTTGATCAAACACCAGAAGGAACATATATCCATCAGAGCAAGTACACTAAAGAACTTCTGAAGAAGTTCAATATGCTGGAATCTACAGTGGCCAAGACTCCAATGCATCCTACATGCATTCTGGAGAAAGAAGATAAATGTAACACCCCGATTTCCAGGTGTCACTTTAGTAACCAAAAATAGACTTCACGCTGAAAACAGGTAATTTTTTTTCGTTTGATACCTTTTAAATCAAGCAATAGAAAATAAAGACAAAACCCAACCACTAAACTAACCAACACACAAATATATACACATGTACAGCCTCAGCTGCACTTCCATGTCACGCGCACTCGCAGTGACTCCAAAGTGGTGTGCCCGTAGGCAAATAGTTACAGATCCAGAAGTGTGAGTGAAAAGGTTATAATTACAATCCACTGGGAGAAAGTCGGCCTCAATATGGCCTAAGCAAAGACCCCTATGGTCCAACTGACTCACTGTGATCCCTCAGTAAGAGAACCACATGAAAAGTCATGCGTCGGAAACCTACCCGATCCCAAAAGCAAAACGAATCAGAGCTCTACACAAAACATGACGCCTGCCCGAACCTAACCTCCCAGTGCCAAACCCACAACGATCTGAAGTCGGCAAGTTGAAGCTCAACTCTATGCGCCATAGAACTCCTTTCGTCAGACGTCCACGCTCGTCAGTCCGGTCCTCCATGACCCTTCCCCGATACGTCGCCCGGTGACCAGCTACATCGATCACCCAAGCGGTGGGGGCATCCCGATCCAGCAGCTCATATCTGATCCCCCCCGAGGGAGAGACCATCGAACACCATCGACATCTGGCAGCAGGCCGACCGCCCAAACACAAACATACAAACAAAGCCAAGGCGCTAGGGTCAACTCACAGCAATAAGTAGGTATACACTCAACATGTGATATGGGGTATAGATATATGTTGATATATATACATATAAACAATCCTAGCATGTTATGGCTCTAACATTGCTTCAATAAACAAACAGCACACAATCTCAGTCAGCATGAATGTATGCGTGAAATGCACAATATGTATCCGGATTTGTGACGCGTTCCCGTTCGCCACAAGTGAAGCATTTTCACTATGGATGGACCATTCCCGTTATCCATCCTGGATGAAATCCATCCTGGATGAACCATTCCCGTTATTCATCCTTGGTGAACCATTCCCGTTATTCACCGAATGATGAACCATTCCCGTTATTCATCATTAATGCAAGGTGAACCATTCCCGTTATTCACCATGATATGCACAGGTGAACCATTCCCGTTATTCACCCGATTGAATGCAACGTGGTTAGCCAAACAATGAATCGTCCTTACCACGAAAGTGTCTAGCTCAAAACCCAATCTCAACAAACCCATGAGTTAGTGTCGGTCAATACAACACAACTCGGAGTAAGTGTCGGTCAATACAACACAACTCCATCCACAGAATACACAAGGGTCTAGTGTCGGTCAATACAACACAGCCCAAACAACAAGAGCACTAGGTGTCGGTCAATACAACACGGCTCCACAACACTCCCCAAGAGTACCAGAGTACTCGGTGACTTTCAATCATCACCATAGCTCACCTTAGTGGCTTCCCCCAATTCCGATAACTCTCCAAACCCACAACAAAGTCGACTTTTCCCCGTCTTTCGTAATCCTTCAGTTCTCCTATGCTTAAACGTTAATAAAAATTGTTTCAATTCGAATTAGTCAAGTTATGAGTTTATTTCTCAAAGTCTAAGTTTCCCAAGTCTTTAGTTTTTCAAAGCTCTATCATTCTAAGTTTTCAAAGATCAAGCACCCAAAATACATTTCCCGGGGAAAGTCTAAGAATTCCAACATATGGCTAAGTCTCAAACCCCACATTTGGACTTGCCTAGGGTTGTTCATCCAACCCGAAATATCAAAGATCACCAGATCAATGAATCTCCACTCCGAAATTGCGTCAAAACGCTCAATCCAACAAAAGCACAACATCACAAGTATGGAAAAGCATCATAACATCAACTCATCATCAAATACAACATCAGATAAAACATAAGTCGAATTTATCGACGCCTATCATGCAGTCATAGCTAATATGTAAGTTGCCCTAACCTCGAGCTGTTCCAGCTTCGTAAACAAAGTTCTCCTCAAACAATAGCTCTGAGTCTTCCAAAGTTCCTTCAACTGAACCTCGGGGAAAAACAAAGCAGAATCCAAACAAAATCGATTAGCTCGATCGCAAAACAATACATAAACGATAGACAAAGCATTAAAGCTTCAGAATACGACAATCAGGTACGAAAAGACAAGTTTTCGAAACCGAAAAACTTCCCCCCCCTTAGGAAAACCCACGGCCATAAGGAGAAAAGGGCTTCGGCTCTTTTTCTTCGATCAAATCAGTTTACAAGGTAGTTTTAGGGTAAAACTAAGGAAAAGAAACTGTCGGAACAATTTTCGGACAATCGGGTCGAAAATACGACTACGCAGGGGCATTTTGGTCCAAAATAAAGGCTCAAAACTTCAAAGTTATCAGTTCTGAAAACAGATTTGACAGTAACGATGCTCATGACATCCGTGACAACAAATCCTAAAGGCACGAAGTCAGATTATAGCTTTACGACAATAAAGTTTCGAAATGTGAGACAAAAAGAGTTTTGAGTCAATTTTTCAGATCCTGGACAACTGAATCGCAATCAGAGTTTTCTGACAGAGGTTTTAGACTCAGGGGAACATAAGGAACATAACCCAAGCGAGAAATCAGAGAAATCGGACAATTTTAGAAAAAGCTCAAAACTTAGAGCACAGAAACGACTTCAGAAACGCAACAGAAACAACAATCAGAGGTAGGAATCGTGTTAGTTACCTTGATACCTAGAAGTAGGGACGAACTGCACGAAGATTGGTCAAGATTTCGCGAAAATTCCTCTTCTCCCTTGCTCTCCAAACTCGCGGCCCTTTGAGGAAAGAAATGAGAGGATTTTGCTTTTTCGCGCTATTTATAGGCGGGCGAAATCGCGGGAAAATGAAAATTTCGCGATTCCGATTTTTGCAGCACGTTCACCAAGGAATTCTAAGAGAGATTCTGGCGTCAGAAATCCAGAACTCAAAACAAATATCTATGATATGGGAAAAACGATATCGAAAATCTCAAAAGCGGTGTAAGTTAGACTGTCCTGAAAAAATACTTTTTGCTGTGATGCTCAGACGACAAAACTTCCAACAGAAGAAAGATTGGAAATGTCGAAACAAGTCTGGCAACGCGGACGGAATCTTCGTTGGAAGTCCCGAATAGAAAAAGTCTTCATCCATTGCTCGAAAATAGGGTTTCGAAGCAAAGAAATTAGCGTCGGCGGACATCCGAAAAGTGAAACCTATCGTGCGTACAGTCCAGAGTTCCGAAATGAAACGCTGGTCGATGGAAAAATAAAGAGAATCTTTAAATTTTCCGAGAGTTCGAAATCTCACTCAAAACGTTGCTTTAAGAGCGAAATAGCCTATTCTGGACACGCTCGCCATAAGGCAGGTGTGCAGACGACTCGCACTAGCTCCGAAAGAAGCAACGCCACATTCCTCGAGCAATTCCTGAACTTTCTTCTTCATTAATCTTTCTCAAATGTCAAACTCCTGTCACGCTTACACTGATTCTACGTATGAGTCGGAAACTTAACTTGTTCTGAAAATCCAGGTCTTACAATAAAAGTGATAAAGTATGTCAGAAGCTCTATCGTGGCATGATAGGTTCACTTCTATACTTAACTGCATCTAGGCCAGACATACTATTTAGTGTTCATTTATGTGCTCGTTTCCAATCAGATCCAAGGGAAACCCACTTAACTGCTGTTAAGAGGATCCTAAGGTATCTGAAAGGCACCACTAACCTTGGCTTGATGTATAAGAAAACATCAGAGTATAAGCTTTCAGGTTACTGTGATGCTGATTATGCTGAAGATAGAACAGAGAGAAAAAGTACTTCTGGAAATTGTCAATTTCTGGGAAGCAATCTAGTCTCATGGGCAAGCAAGAGGCAATCAACCATTGCACTATCAACTGCAGAAGCAGAATATATCTCAGCAGCAATATGCAGCACTCAGATGCTCTGGATGAAACATCAGCTGGAGGATTATCAGATCCTTGAGAGCAATATCCCAATCTATTGTGATAACACTGCTGCAATCTCATTGAGTAAGAATCCTATCTTGCATTCAAGGGCAAAGCACATTGAGGTAAAGTATCACTTTATTAGAGATTATGTACAGAAGGGCGTACTTCTTCTGAAGTTTGTTGATACTGACCATCAATGGGCAGATATCTTTACAAAGCCCTTAGCAGAGGATAGATTTAATTTTATTCTGAAAAATCTAAACATGGACTTTTGTCCAGAGTGAAGATGGATCAGAACCTCTGACTATGATACTTCTTGATCAGAAGATGTCTAGTCCAGAAGGTAACTCAATCAGAGTGTGTGTACCCACTGGTACTGACTCTGAAGCTGAGACAACAACACGTGTGTCAGTATGTCTGATGCATAGTTCCTTGTGCCCGTGTGACAGTCTGTTATGATTGCGTGTAGATGTGCTTCTCTCCTGTGTGTGATTTGTGTATTTACTGTTACTATCTATCTTTAATTTTCAACCGTTGATCTTAAAGTGCTTTTTGAATCAACAACGGTTATTTGTTAAAACCCACTATACACACACGATCTCGTTCACTTCCGGTTTTTACTCTCTTTATCTCTGCTTTTCAAAACCGCTTTTCCTCGATTTCTCTCTCGATCTCTCTTCATCTTTCAATCTTCATCTTCTACCTTAAACCTTCAACCGCTTCAAAAATGGTGAGTCAAACCAGAAGATCTACTGCAGATGCACCCCAGTTCCCTCACATGGTAGTTGGTCTAGCAACGGGTCAAAGGGGTCCTGAGAATCCGACACAAGATCAAGGTCAAGCTCAAGAGCAGATTGTTCCAATTGCAGAACGGGGCTGTGCCGTTCACTGCGTATATGCTCCTGAGGAACTTCAAGTCCTGGCAGAATGGAGATTTAACCTCGACAACCTGGCTACAAATGGGTATGATCTTCGTCCTGAAGTCCAAGCTCAAGGTTGGGGAGATTACTTCAACAGACTTCGAGGATCGGTGTATGAGAAACTGGTAAAGGAATTCTGGAAGCACGCCGACTGCGATGATACTCAGGTGGTATCTTACATTCTTGGAAGAAAGATCATCATCACTGAGAAGTCTTTCGTGAATTTGCTGGGTGCAGATACTGCTTTTGGGTATCGTTTCCAACTCACGGAATCGAAGCTGAAACCCAGCACTAAAGATACAATCAACCAGGCCCTGTACACAAATTACAAACCGGGCAAGACGAATTACAAGGTGATGGACCTTCATCCCAAGCTCAGGATCTGGCACAAAATTTTGCTCCACTGCATAAACCAGAGACCAAAGGGCAGTTCTCCAGACTACATCAACTTCAACCAGAAGGTGATGTTGTTCTTCATCCAAGACCAGAAGAAGATCTGCCTTCCCTACTTCCTGTTCTCCTACTTGAAGGAATGTATCCGGAAGTCTCGTACCACTGCCTCCATCAAGTCAGCGATCAAGTATATTCCCTTCGGGAGACTCTTGTCTGATCTCTTCATTGAGAGTGGCCTCGTTCAAGATCTGATAAATGCTGGATGCACAGAGGATCTGAGCACCATTGTCAGTGATGTCTTCACGGCAAACTCTCTAAAGAAGATGGGCCTAATCAAGAAGAAGATTGCTCCTGCCCATGAAGACACATCTTCTGAGATCAGAAGCAGAAGGATGCCTCTGAATGACTACCCTCTGTGGACGCAGGCAGACAATCCTGACGCCATTAGGTGCTATGTTGAAGACCTAAGGGCTCAAGGATTCGAGATTGATCTCGATGACTTCTTCAGCAGACTGCCGCCAGCCCCAGAGTTTCCTTCTCCTCCCAAGAAGAAAGTTCAGAGGAAGATGCTCCTAGAAGAATCTTCTGAGGAATCAGATGTCCCTCTGGTCAAAAAGAAGAAGAGAAAGCCTGATGATGGTGATGATAGTGATAATGAGGATGGTCCTCCTAAGAAGAAGAAGACGCAGGTCAGAATCGTGGTGAAGCCTACTCGGGTGGAACCAGCTGTTGAAGTGGTCAGAAGGACTGAACCTCCTGCCAGAGTGACAAGATCATCAACACTTTCAAGTAAGTCTGCACTTGCGTCTGATGATGATTTGAATTTATTTGATGCACTCCCTATTTCTGCCATGCTCAAACACTCTTCAAATCCCCTCACTCCTATTCCTGAATCCCAACCAGCTGCACAAACCACCTCTCCACCACATTCCCCAAGATCTTCATTCTTTCAACCTTCCCCTACTGAAGCACCTCTCTGGAATTTGCTTCAGAACCAACCCTCTAGGTCAGAAGAACCTACCTCTCCCATTACCATTCCATACAACCCACTTGAACAACCAGAGCCTACCCACACACAACCTGGACCCAGAACCTCTGATCACTCTGTCCCAAGAGCATCAGAACGTCTGGCTCCCAGAACTACTGATACAGACTCTTCCACAGCCTATACACCTGTATCCTTCCCAACCCATGTTGCTGATTCTTCTCCCTCCAATAACTCTGAATCCATTAGAAAATTCATGGAGGTCAGAAAAGAAAAGGTGTCTACCTTAGAAGAATATTACCTCACTTGTCCAAGCCCTAGGAGATATCCTGGCCCTAGACCTGAACGTCTAGTTGACCCAGATGAATCTATCTTGGCCAATCCTTTGGCTCAACAAGCTCACCCTGCCCCTGACCAACAAGAACCTATTCAACCAGAACCTGAACCCGAACAATCAGTGTCTAACCAATCCTCGGTTAGATCACCCCATCCTCTGGTTGAAACTTCAGAACCTCACCTTGGAACCTTTGAACCCAATGCTCAAATGTTTAACATTGGTTCTCCACAAGGTGCCTCTGAAGCCCACAGCAGCAATCACCCAGCCTCTCCTGAAACCAACCTCTCCATAATTCCCTATACTCACCTCCGACCCACATCTCTCTCTGAGTGCATCAATATTTTCTATCATGAAGCCTCTTTGAGGCTACGCAATGTGCACGGTCAGACTGACCTCAGTGAGAATGCTGAACGTGTGGCTGATGAGTGGAACACTCTGGGCACTTGGCTAGTAGCTCAAGTTCCAATTATGATGCAGCTCCTGCATGCAGAGGGAAGTCAGAGGATTGAGGCTGCAAAGCAAAGGTTTGCTCGAAGGGTGGCTCTTCATGAACAAGAACAGAGAAATAAGCTTCTTGAAGCTATTGAAGAAGCCAAGAGAAAGAAAGCTCAAGCAGAAGAAGCTGCACGTCAAGCAGCAGCTCAAGCTGAACAAGCCAGACTAGAGGCAGAACGACTTGAAGCTGAGGCTGAAGCTCTTAGATGCCAAGCACTTGCACCAGTAGTGTTTACTCCTGATGCTTCTGCTTCCATTCCAGATCCTCAAGCTGCTCAGAATGTTCCTTCCGGTTCTACTCAGTCAAGCTCGTCCAGACTCGACATCATGGAACAGCGTCTTGACATTCATGAATCCATGCTAATTGAGATGAAGCACATGATGATGGAACTTCTGCGACGAACTGATAAACCTTAGTTTCTAGGATCTCTTCGTTTTTCTTTTTCTTTAACGTTGTTTTATTTTTGTTAAACTCTGTTTCTTTTTATTTACTTATTCTACTTTGTTCGTTTGTGATTATCTATGCATATCTATATATACTTGTGTCACATATGTTTGCCAAAATCTTTTTATTCATAATATCTTTATGTTTACATCATACATTCTTTCCCTAAAGTCTAGAATGGAGGATCTCTCCTCATTCTTCTGCACTCCTGGCGCTGCTCTGACCTATCCTTCTCCAGACGCTCCAGTGCATGCTGGATGCTGTTGAGCCTGTCCTTTAGCTCATCCCTCTCCAGAATCTCTTCTGAAGTCTTGAGCTTCTCTTCCAAGATCTCTTTTTCTTCCAGCAGCTTGAGTTCAAGCCGGCTGAGTTCTTGCACCTCCTCAACGAAGGCAAGAAATTCCCTCAGGTCTCTCTTCACCTCTGGACGCAGGTCCTCTTCCAGCAGTGTCCGTGTTAGCTCCGCGATGGTCGTTGTACCCTCTGGATGCCTGATGTTCAGGAACAAGTCCTCCTCAAAGGCCTTCTTCCTCAGCTCTTCTAGTGCTACGATGTATGATGCCATTTTTTTTTTACTGAAAATTGTTCGAGGTGTGAAGCTTACCTTTCTCTCCAACACTTTATATAGGCTTCACTTTCTCTCTGAAAGTTAATGCTCCTACAGTTTCTCGAGGTTAAGTTCTTGGTAACTGACCCTTCTCTTTACTCCCTTGACCGGTGATAAACGTTCTTCTCTTGCATTAACTCTTCTATTTATTTCGCCTAACTCTGATTCTTGCATAATTTTCTTTTTCTTTAAACTTAGACCTTCTCTAAGGGGGAGTACCTTGTACTTCAAGCTAAGTTTTTCACACCCCAAGCTTTTTGCTTATGACAAAAAGGGGGAGTAAACCCAGTTTTTGATGTGTAAGATGTGTTAGTGTGATTTATTTTTTCTTTTGGAGAATTTAAGAGTTCCACCTTCATGACCATAGATGTGTCACTGGGCAAATACAAGGAATACATTTCACTTCTTCTGAAGTGATTCTAAGTTGTCTCTGATACCCAAGACTCTGATACCTTGTCCGTGGCTCTGATTACTTATGCGCTCTGATTATTCGATTTTCATCTATGTCATAAGTTTTTCACTCTGAACTCTTATATCATTTAGCTCAGAATCTAGACTTTACTAACGTTTTCATCAAGTATTAGATTCAGGGGGAGCTAAGCTCAGAATCAAGCAGTGACTTGAATTCAGAATGAGCAAGATAAACTATTCACATCAGGATAAGTCTTATTCTATATCTCTAAACTCTGAGTGAATTCAGTTTAATGTTTAAGAATTGTTCATCAAAAATCTTAGTTTTGTCATCATCAAAAAGGGGGAGATTGTAAGATCAAGTTTTGATCTAGTAGTACAACTCTATGTTTTGATGATTACAAGTTAACCTTTTGATATGAACAATTGTGGTACTCTAACGTGTTTTTCTGAGTGTGCTATTTACAGGCTCTGACCTCAACTCAATCTCACACAAATCAGAAGCACTGTGTATAAAGAGTGACCCAAGCAACGCTTTCGCATTCACCATGTTCAGTATGAACAGTGGAAAAGCTTCAGAAGTTCTGAAGGTATACAAACTCTGATGTGGACTCAGTCACTAGAAGCTCTGAAGATCCAGAAAGTCTGATAACCAAGAAACACTAAAGGCTCAGATGTTCTGATGGTGTAGAAGACTCTGAAGATCCAGAAGCTGATTAGTGAAGTTCTGATGTCCAAAAGCAAGATACTCTCAAGACCATGTTCTTCCCTCTGAGTTCAGAATCAGAAGAAACAATGGTCAGAGGATCTGGGCTTTCCCTCTGACTCTGATCAACCGGCTTCACAAGTTCCAATATGAAGCATTCCCCTGATCAGAAGTCTCCTAGGTTTAAAGGTCGCGTCGCTATCCAAGTACAAAAGCAACTGTACCTTCCTGACGACCTACCTAACGTTCTCAGCCACAGCAGAAGCTGGATTTTCCAGAACTGCCCTCCAACGGTAGCATTTCCCATGCAACGCTCAACCCTAATCCTTGGTATATATAAAGAGGCTGAAGACTGAAAGAAGCGGCTAGAAGCATTCACATACGCGCAAGACAATCTTAAATTCTTCTAAGCTTTCTTTCATCGAAAATTCATTGAGTTTACTATCAGCTTTTTAGAAGCAAATCTCTTGTAAACAATTCTTTGATAAACAGTTTGTTTAGTTCCTTTAGGAGATCAAGGCTGATCGGATCCTAGAGAAGACTAAGAGAGTGAATCTTAGTGTGAGCTAAGTCAGTGTAATTGTTAGTCACTTGTAGGTTTCAAGTGCAGTTGTAACTCTTACCTGATTAGTGGATTGCCTTCATTCGAAGAAGGAAGAAATCACCTTAACGGGTGGACTGGAGTAGCTTGAGTGATTTATCAAGTGAACCAGGATAAAATCCTTGTGTGCTTTTCTATCTCTTATCTTTAGCACTTAAGTTCTCGAAAGATTTGTCAAAATCTTTAAGGTGGAAGTTTTATACTGAAAACGTTATTCAAACCCCCCCTTTCTACCGTTTTTTATACCTTCACCCAAGACTGAACCGTCTGTCAACACTGCTCGAGGAAAGCGCCTTGCTGCCAAAGCAAGAGTTTACACCATGGATGGTGAAGAGGCTGAGGGAGTTGATGGTCTGATCAGAGGGAATTGCGAGATTGACGGTAATCTCCTAACTGTACTTTTCGATTCCGGTGCAACACATTCGTTTATTTCTAGGGAGACTAGGGTTACACAAAGCATTATAAACCTCGAAGTACGATAATCTAACGCGTTAAGACAAGTTTTCGAAAAATGAAATTTTCCTCCCCCTAAGGAGGAGCTCTCGGCCACACATCACAATTGTGTGTGTCGATTTTTCTTCGATCAAACTTGGTTCCTAGGTTATCATTAGTCGTAACTAAGACGATTCTAAGCTCGGAAAAATTTTCGGATCGAAAACTGTCGCAGGGGTATTTTGGTCAATACTTTCAGCTCAGAATTTCAAAATTTGAATTTCGAAAAACAAATTGGATGGGGACGTTACCAACGACGTTTATGACAACTAATCCTACTAGCGCTAAGCTAAGTCGAGAGTTTTCAGCTTAAAGGATGAGACTTTGTATAGAAATGGGTTTTTCCAACAGAAATGAATTCCAGCGGCATTTCGGCGACATTCGGCAAAATGTAATCCGCTAGAAGTACTCTTGGGTACGTAGGGAATATGTTTAGACACTAAAATCAAGCTATTTGGACAGTTTTACAAAAGCTCAAAACTTTGAGCACAGAAAGACGACAGAATTGACGATCAGAAGTGAGGGATAGTATCTATACCTCGTAGTCTTCGAATAGCAACGAACGGTGAAGCAATCGGGCAAGAAACGGCGAAAATCACTTCCTCCTCCTCCTCTTGGGTTGCTCGCGGGTTTTGGGAAGAAAATGGTGAAGTTTTTGCAAAATTTTTCATTTTCTTGCTATTTATAGGTTTTGGAAAATGCGGAAAAATGAAAATTTCGCGATTCCGATTTTTCCTACGTATTCCTCGGAGAATTCTAAGATAGGTTCTGGCGACAGAATTCCTGAACTCAATACAGGTTTCTTGGAATTAAATCAAACGATCCAAAATCGGTGTAAATCGATTTATCCCGAAAAATTACTTTTTGCAGTTGACGTCGGATGAGAAAACTTCGTTCTGAAGAAAGATTGGAAATGTCAAGAGAAATGGGTGTACGCTTGTGGAATCTTCATTTGAAGCTCCGAATAGAAAAAGTCTTCATTGTCGGTTGATTTTAGGTTTCTTGAACTATCAGTGATTTAGTTTCGGCAAACTTCCGAGTATTGGAATTTGACGTTCATACATTCTAGGGTTTCGTATTGAAACGCTTGTTTATAGATGATCAAGAGATGTTCTAACATTTCTCTGAAGATTTTTGGAATTAATTTCCATCGTGTCTTTAATTATAATTTAATTGTTTAGGATCACTCTCGTTCCGAATATAAGTAAATATTTATCGTGCTATAACTTATATCGACTTTAATACAATCCTTAGCCTTTTTCTGAACTTTCTCCTTCATAAATTGATTCCATTCGATAAACTTGTTCAGGTTTTTCCTTCACGTTACATCGACTAATCGTGAATAGGAATTTTATTCAGTTTATTCTAACTTAAAAACTTGGGTCTCACACCCCAATTGAAGAGGTCAACGTTATCTTCTACGAGTTCACTCAAGCGTTGTTCTTGGTGTAACACCCCGATTTCGGTGGCGTCACTTTAGTAACCAAAAGTAAACTTAATGCGGAAAAACGTAAATATTTTTTTTTCATAATAACTAGGACAAGACTGAATTAAATAAAACCCAAAAGCGAAAAGCAATAAAACTAATATACAATATATATAAACAGCCCCCGCTGTAAGTAGCAACCTCGTCACGAGTAAACCTCCAGTGACGGAAAGAAAAGTGTAACGCCCGAAGGCAAAAGGTACAATCTACAAGAAAGGTCAAGTGTCCGCAACACCATCCCTCAAAACTGAGAATAAGCTGGCCCATCGGCCTGAAGCAAGACCTCCTAAGTCCAACCAACTCTCTGTGATTCTCGTAAAGAACCACACAAAAAGCTATAGGTGGGAAACTACCCTGTCCCCGAAGAAAACAAATGATGTTCAGAGCTAAGACTCTACTCCTACACTAATCCCATCTCGAGGAGCTCACACCAGCACTAAAACCTACATGCTAGCATGATCGTCGCCCGAATCTGAATCCAGAACGACCTAGTCTATGTACACCATCCGTCCTCCTCTCGCTACCGCGATACGCTCCAGTTCCCGCATCTCAACCCTATTTCCTCCCGAAGGATGAACCATCATGAATCAGCCCGCCAAAGACATCTGACAAAGGGCGTTTGTTCGCCAAAGCACACACAGAAGACGCGAGGGTCAACTCCAAAGAATTATGTAAATAATAACACCAATAAAAATAAATAAGATAATAGCCACTTAGGCTTATGACTAGGGATAACATCCTAGGGTTGCATATTTCCACAAGGATATATCGACGGTAAATCACAGTTAACATGCATCAAGTAGAACTAACAAGTATCAAACACACTCAACAACTATGCCAGTATGCATGTTGCATGAAATGATATGCAGGTTAACCCAGTCAACCAATATGCATTCCGGAACGGATGGACATCAACGGATCAGCCCTTCACCAGCCACGGTGGTGCCATTTCGGCCCGCGTGCCTCTTACACCACACAAAGGTAGTCAGATCAGCCGTAACCCGTAGGTCTGCCATTTCGGTCTGCTACAAGAGACGTTTACAAACGCTCTTTCACGGAAATCCGGGTCTTATGACCATTTTGGAATCCGACGAGGTCCAGAGTACGTCCTGTGTTAATACCCCATTAATGTTGCATGAATGCAGGATGATTAGTCAACCAACGTCTCCGATCTCACTCGACACGTCGCCACGTGTTCTAGGTAAATTAAAGTTTCTAAAAGCTTACCCTAAGGTAAAGTCGATTCTGCGACAAAATACAATAATCATAAAATGAGTGCAACCACTCACGATGACTCTTCGGGTCATCAATGCTCTCACGAAGTCTCACGCTTCAGTGAAGTTTCATGCTCTCACAAGGTCTCACGCCTCAGTGGAGTTCCACGCTTTCCACAAGGTCTCACGCCTCAGTGGAGTATCCCGCATTCACAAGGTCTCACGCCTCAGTGAAGCTTCATGCTGTTCACGAGGTCTCACGCCTCAGTGAAGGTCCATGCTTTCCACAAGGTCTCACGCCTCAGTGGAGTATCACGCATTCACAAGGTCTCACGCCTCAGTGAAGCTTCATGCTGTTCACGAGGTCTCATGCCTCAGTGAAGGTCCATGCTTTCCACAAGGTCTCACGCCTCAGTGGAGTATCACGCATTCACAAGGTCTCACGCCTCAGTGAAGCTTCTCGGCTCATCCCTTGGATGGCTAACAAACTGCTCAACGAGCGAAGGAGTACCCACATACTCAGAACTTACCAAACTCCTCAACACTTGGATCCGACGACACTCCTCGTTTTTCCAAAACTATGACTTGACTTCCAATGCCTTCCTTCGAGGTTGTTATCATTACTTAAAGATTTTGAGGTTATTTAAGGTCTTATGAATTTTCTTTATAAAATAGATTCCATTTTGTCTTATCGCAAGTCTTATACATTTGCAGGATCTCCCAATCCCAAGTCGCTTCCAGAGGATGTCTCGATCCACTAAACAAAATTAAGGCCCGAACCTCGTTCGTCCTATCAAACTTTCTCAAAACTCTCAAAATAAAATCGGCATGACCTGCCCGCTATTCTCACCATTCAGAATCTCAGATTCCAGTACAGAGCATATTTAAATAATCACAATCAACAACATGTCATATATCAATAAATCGCATCATAAACACTTAGCACTTAGCATATAAAGCATGCACCACACATCCTAGATTACCCACATAGCACATAGCATGTAAGACAATATCAAAAACATTCAGTAGATGAATCATCTACATTGTCAGCCGAAGCCTCAGAAAACATTTTCCAATCACACACAATTCCAGTGCATAAACAGTAAACAATGTCGAAACATCGACCCTAAGCATTAACTAGAGATTCAGTGAGAAGCCCTCACCTGCAGATTCTCCAGGATTATCTTCTAACTCTTCCTCACAAGCAAAGCGTTGCTCCTCAGGAAATTCCTCAAAAGTTCCTTTAAAGCAAAGTCACAGAAATACTATCAGAATCTATCGAAAACTAAGCTATCGATACTTACTAAGGTTACTCGAAGTAATCTATACTCTAAGGTACGATAATCTAGCGCGAAAAGACAAGTTTTCGGAAAAGGAAATTTTCCTCCTCCCCCCTAATAGGGCTCGGCCACTTTAGGTAATTATGGGGCTCGATTTTTCTTCGATCAAACTTGGTTCCTATGCTATCATTAGCCGTAACTAAGGGTATTCTGAACTCGGAAAAATTATCGGATCGAAAACTGTCGCAGGGGTATTTTGGTCATGATTTTTAACTTAGGATTTTCAAAACTGAAATCCCAAAAATAAAATTTTGCAGGGACGTCACCAACGACGTTTATGACAACTAATCCTACTAGCACTAAGCTAAGGCGATAGTTTTTAGCCTAAAGGTTGAAGCTTTACTCCAAAAACTCCAAAAATGGGTATTTAAGGCTAAAATTGATTCCGGCGGAATTCCGGCGACATAACGGAAAATCTAATCCGGCAGAAGTGATCTTGGGCACATATAGAAGAGGTTTAGAATCAGAAATGAAAGATTCAGGATAGTTTTGCAAAAACCCATAAACTATCCGCTCAGAAAACTCTACAGAAAAGCTATGGTAAAAGCGATCAGAGGTAAGGATTAGCGACTATACCTCGAAACCTTGAAGTAGCAACTGATTGATCGACGATCAAGCAAGTAATGAAGAAAAGCTCTTCTTCCTCTTCCTTCTATGGAGCTCGCGGCCTTGGAGAGAAAATGGAGGAGTTTTGTGTTTTTTTCTCACTTGCTTGCTATATATAGAAAATGGTAATTCGCGGGAAAATGAAAGTTTCGCGAATCTGATTTTTCCGGCATCATTCTCCATGAATTCTAAGATAGGTTTTGGCAAAGGAATTCCTAAGCTAAGAAGATGTCTCCTTGTATTTTTGGCAACTAATGCAAAGTCGGTGCAAAGTCGGTGTAAAACTATTTTACCCGATAAGTTGCTTTTTGCATCGAATGTCGGAATGGAAAACTTCCTTCTGAAGAAAGATTGAAATCATCAAGAGAAATGGGTGTATGCGTGTAGAATATTCATTTGAAGCTCTGAATAGAAAAAGTCTTCATTGTCGGTTGATTCTAGGGTTTTGACATACCAGGGATTCGGTTTCGGCAAACTTCCGATGATTGGAATCGGACGTTCGTAGATTCTAGAGTTTCGCCTCGAAACGATTGTGATATATGGAAAAAGAGAAGTTCTAACATTTCTCTGAAGATTTTTGGAATTAACTTCCGTTGTGCCTAAAAGTGAAAATTAGCTATATACTAGGGTTTCTGACCTAGGTTTAAGCGTAAAACGATCGTGCTATAACTTTTATCGATCATAATGCAATCCTTGAACTTTTCCTGAACTTTCTCCTTCATAAATATAGTTCATTTAATAAACTTTCGTTCAGGTTTCCCTTCACATTACATCAACCCTAATCGTGAATAGGAAGTTTATTCACTTAGCATAAACTTAAAAACTCGGGCCTTACACTTGGTCCTTGGTGAGTCTAGGCTCGATTTCCAGTATTCCTCTACTGGTAGCGTTCATGTCCCAGTCCTCGTCATCCCAGCTTGCCTTCTCTTATCCTACGGGATTCTTCGCCCTGATTTCTCCCCTTCCTTTCGTCGTCGTCGCTCTGGCTCTGTGCTCCCAAACGCTCTTGTTCGCCTTCACCGCCTTCAGACGTCCCAACCTCGTGGCACCTGTGCCCGTCGCCAGCTCCTTTTCTGCCATACAGGTTGAGGCAATGGCTATGGCACTTCCTCGCCCCCTTTTGGTGTACTGCCAGTTTTCCTATCCTTCCGCAAAGTAAGGGATACTTTATCGCAAGGTGGGCCGTAGATATCACTGCATGGAGGCAATTTAAGGTACCTCGCCCTATGATGACGTTATAAGCTGCCGCGACTTGTAGGACCAGATATTTTATCCTCAAGAGCTCGGCGTGCTCGCCCACTCCGAAAACTGTATCCAACTCTACATAGCCACGTAACTGAACTTGCTTCCCGGAGAAACCTACCAAACTTCCCGCGTATGGCTTTAAATCCTTGTCTGTCAGCCCCATCTGTCTGAATGCGTCCTCAAAGATTATATCCACCGAGCTGCCCTGGTCTAAAAGCACCCTCTGTACATTGAAACCTTTTATTCTTACTATTACGACTACCGGATCGTCCGTATGGGCCTTGATTCCCTCGAAATCCGCGGTGGATGTCACTATTTCTGGATGTGGGCACCCAAATGGTTCTGGATACACCTGTACCGATGTTGTCGCCCCCACTGTCTCCCGGCCCGCCGCCGATACGTCGTTACAAACTTCGAAACCTCCAACGATTGTGTTCGTTGCTTCAATCATTCCTCCGCCCTCGCCGCTATTAGCTTCTTCAAATTCCTTCCCCTTCGCCTCTTGCGGCCGTTTCTCCCTGATCAGCTGCCTGATTCGTCCCTTCAGCATGAAACAGTCGATGGTGTTATGGCCCTCTAGGTTGTGGTACTCACACCACCTCGGCGGATTCCTCGCCTTGCTTCCGGGGTCCTTTCTGCGCTCGCCGACTCTGTTCATGTTCTCAATTTCCGCCTCGAGAAGTAACTTTGCTAACTCCTTGTTTGAGCATCCCTCCGACCTCATTCGCTGGCTTACCTTCGCTTCTCGGCGAGGGCACCAGTGCTTTCTATCCCTCGTTTTCGGGCGGAGTAGCTATCCTTTATTCTTCTTTATGAACCGGCCAGCTTCCTCAAACCTCTGCTCGTGACTTGCTTCCTTGTCTTGTATCCTTTTCCTTGTCAGCGACACCTTTGCCACTCGTTCGCCCCTCCTCTCGTGCGCTTGAATTTCTTCTTTTAAGATGTAGTTCTGCGCTCGGGCGCGGACTTCCACCATTGAGCATGCCAGCTCCCTACTCAGCTCCCAATAGAATTCTTCCTGGGCCAAACCGCCTTTGAAAGCGCACACGCACACGCGTGGCTGCAATTCCTCGAACCTCGCGGATACAACACTGTATCGTTTCACATATTGTTTCAAGGTTTGACGTTCCTCCTGCCGAATACCAAACAGATCCTCGAACGTCCTTGCAGAGACATGGTCAAGGAATTTTGATGAGAAATCACGGAACTTAGCTATGGATCCTGGAGGCAGATTCGTGAACCGTTCCTTTGCTGCGCCTCAAAACGTTGATGGAAGCATCCTGCATTTCACAGCGTCGGAAACCGTGTACTTCGCCATCTTCGCATCAAAATGAGACAGATGATCCTTTAGACTGGTTTGTCCGTCGTACGCCTCCAACACGAGGTTCGTCATGCCTTCCGGGACAGTCACCTCTCGTACTGCCGCCGAGAAAGGCTTGGTTCCGGCCGTAGCCGCACCTTCCTCCTCCTCTTGATTCCACTGCCGAAGGTGATAGTACCTCAACTGCTCTTGTAAACACTCATTTTGCATCTTCAAGTCGCCACTTAACGCTCGAGGTGCTTCTGCACAGCGATGTCTATCCAGCCTCGCAGTGCGCGGGGAAGAAATGTAACTTCGCTCTGGTTCCTTGCCACGTCGTCGGTGAGATGGCTCCATCAGGTTCTATTGACGAACCAAGAATTCAACCACAAGCCTCTGAATCGCACCAATTTTCACAGAAACATGAACTTCTCGAAATCAAATTGTGAATCGCGCGGGAACCAAATCACGATCCATCAAGAAAAACTGGAGAGAAATCGCACTAAGAAACGAGCTTTACTCAACCGAATCACGATCCACATAGTCCGGGAATCGAAATCTACCATCCCCACAGATAGCGCCAAATGTTCTGTGCTAGAATATAGAGAGGGAAGTTAGTACCCAAAGTATGAGGAAAGTGATGTGAATGCTTAGAGAGAGAAACTCTAACTGCTTAGAGAGAGAAAATATAACTGAATCTCAATGCTGCTATTTCTCCAATGAGCTAAGAGTCCTTTACAATTGGTAACCGCTCCTTATTTATAGATTCGGGAGTTGGGCTTTGGCGCCTCTATCCTATCCAAATGGGCCAATAAGGCCTCGGGAAAGGAGGCCCAAGGTCATGGCGTGTCCCCTACCCAAGGTCAGGTCTCCTGGGCGAGGGACCCTAAGGTCTCGTCCAGTCCACAAATTATTTGAAAAATAGTTCAATTCCCTGTGATGTAGCCTATTAAGAAACGAAACAGATCTTGTCGATGATGTATTTTTGAAATTGTGGATGATGTGTATGCAACTATTGATCATTTAAATCTTTATGAAAGGCATGTCAATGTTGTTACTATGATAAGAATCATGATAAGAATCATGGTGAAACATATAGCTTTCATTTTCTTTGTACTCTTTGCTAAATTTCAAATGACATCTATAGTGGTGCAATATGTTACTATGGAAAAGTATGACATCTTCTCTTTCCAAAAACAAAATAAACCAAACAAATCTTCATAATAGTACTGACAAATGAATTAGGTTTATCATAGTGAAGAACAGAAACAAAGCTCCTCAAAATTTCACTACAACTCAAATGCTTAAAATGCTGGAAATTATTATGTTAATTGGGTCTTCATTCTGTTAAGGTGACTACGATCTGGGAGCGCTACTTCACCATTAAATCTTCTTCAAATAGCTGCTCGATAAAAAATTCTGGTTGGACCAAATATTGCAGCTATATATTTGTCAGTAGTGCCTACATCGGTGAACAGCACATATATTTTATAAATTACGAAATAACTAAATAGTAAATTTTAAAACACTAATTTGTCAATGAAAAATTATACACGCATCATACCTGGGTTCATCTTTACTTTCCCAAGCTGGATCAAAATCACAGCTCCGTGTGCAAGACCAGCGGAGACGAAATCAATGTATTCGTCAACAAAGTCCCTTATCAAAGTGAAGGTATGAAAAACGATAGAAAGGGGGGTTTGAATAGCGTTTTACAACTAAAAACTCAACCCACTTGAGATTTAAATAAATCTTTTCAAACACTAGTGAAAAAAGTGCAGAGATAAGAGATAAGGAAAACACACAAATGATTTTATCCTGGTTCGCTTGAATAAATCCCTCAAGCTAATCCAGTCCACCTGTTAAGGTGATTTCTTCCTTCTTAGAATGAAGGCAATCCACTAATCAGAGTTTTGTTACAACTGCACTTGCTACTTGCAAAAGTGACTAACAATACATTGACTTAGCTATCACTAAGATTCACTCTCATAGTCTTCTTTAGGATCCGATCAACCTTGATCTCCTAAAGGTAAATCAAACAACTGTTTGAATGTTTTTGGGTTTACAAATAAGTGCTTCTTCAAAAGCTGATAGTAAACACACTTAGTTCTATTTGAAGAAAGATTGCTAAGAAGATTTGAAATATTTCTTGCGCGTGAATAGGTTTCTTGGACGACATCTTTCAATCTTCAGCCTCTTTATATACTCCAAGGATTAGGGTTTGAACGTTGCATGGAGATGCTACCGTTGGAGGACAGATCTGGAATTTCCAAGTTCTGCTATGGCTGAATCAGTTAGTTAAGGTCGTCAGGAATGGTACAATTGCTTTTGTACTTTGGATAGCGACATGACCTTCAACCTTGTTGACTTCTGATCAGAGTGATGCTTCATCTTGGAACTTGTTAAGCTTGATGATCAGAGTCAGAGGGAAGCTTGGATACTCTGACCTTTGTACCTTCTGCTTCTGGACTCAGAGGAGAAGTACTTGGTCTTCAGAGCCAGCTTACTCTTGGACTTCAGAGTCTTCACTACTCAGCTTTTGATGCTTCAGAGCTTCTGATCCTTCAGAGCGTCTGATCTTTCAGAGCGTCTGATCCTTCAGAGCTTCTGATCCTTCAGAGCGTCTGATCCTTCAGAACGTCTGATCGTTTAGAGCTTCTAGTGAGCTGAATCCATATCAGAGCTTTGTAATCTTCAGATCTTATGAAGCTTGATCTACTGTTCAGATTGAACTTAGTACGTGCGAAAGCGTTGCAGAGGTTACTCTTTGAGCATTGTGCTTCTGATTCTTGTGAGATAGGTCCAGAGTCATGGCCTGTTATTTGAACACTCAGAAAACAACGTTAGAGTACCATAATTGTTCATACTTAATAGTTAACTTGTAATCATCAAAACATAGAGTTGTACTACTAGATCAAAAGTTGATCTTACAATCTCTGAAGGTATGAAAAACGGTAGAAAGGGGGGGTTTGAATAACGTTTTCAGTACAAAACTACCACCTTAAAGATTTATACAAATCTTTCGAGAACTTAGGTGCTAAAGATAAGAGATAGAAAAGCACACAAGGATTTTATCCTGGTTCACTTGATAAATCACTCAAGCTACTCCAGTCCACCCGTTAAGGTGATTTCTTCCTTCTTAGAATGAAGGCAATCCACTAATCAGGTAAGAGTTACAACTGCACTTGAAACCTACAAGTGACTAACAATTACACTGACTTAGCTCACACTAAGATTCACTCTCTTAGTCTTCTCTAGGATCCGATCAACCTTGATCTCCTAAAGGAACTAAACAAACTGTTTATCAAGGAAATGTTTACAAGAGATTTGCTTCTAAAAAGCTGATAGTAAACACAATGAATTTCAGATGAAAGAAAGCTTAGAATATTTTGAATATGTCTTGCGCGTGTGTATTGCTTCTTCTTAGTTTCTTAGCCGCTTCTTTCAATCTTCAGCCTCTATATATACTCCAAGGATTAGGGTTGAGCGTTGCATGGGAAATGCTACCGTTGGAGGGCAGTTCTGGAAAATCCAGCTTCTGCTGTGGCTGAGAACGTTAGGTAGGTCGTCAGGAAGGTACACTTGCTTTTGTACTTTGATAGCGACTTGACCTTTTAACCTAGGAGACTTCTGATCAGGGGAATGCTTCATATTGGAACTTGTGAAGCCGGTTGATCAGAGTCAGAGGGAAAGCACAGATCCTCTGACCATTGTATCTTCTGATTCTGAACTCAGAGGGAAGAACATGGCCTTCAGAGTTTCTTGCTTCTGGACTTCAGAGTTTCCACTATTCAGCTTCTGGATCTTCAGAGTCTTCTACACCATCAGAACATCTGAACCTTCAGTGTTTCTTGGCTATCAGAACTTCTGGATCTTCAGAGCTTCTAGCGACTGAGTCCACATCAGAGTTTGTATAGCTCCAGAACTTCTGAAGCTTTTCCACTGTTCATACTGAACATGGTGAATGCGAAAGCGTTGCTTGGGTTACCCTTTATACACAGTGCTTATGATTTGTGTGAGATTGAGTTGAGGTCAGAGCCTGTAAATAGCACACTCAGAAAAACACGTTAGAGTACCACAATTGTTCATATCAAAAGGTTAACTTGTAATCATCAAAACATAGAGTTGTACTACTAGATCAAAACTTGATCTTACAATCTCCCCCTTTTTGATGATGACAAAACTAAGATTTTTGATGAACAATTCTTAAACATTAAACTGAATTCACTTAGAGTTTAGAGATATAGAATAAGACTTATCCTGATGTGAATAGTTTATCTTGCTCATTCTGAATTCAAGTCACTGCTTGATTCTGAGCTTAGCTCCCCCTGAATCTAATACTTGATGAAAACGTTAGTAAAGTCTAGATTCTGAGCTAAAACATATAAGAGTTCAGAGTGAAAAGCTTATGACATAGATGAAAAACGAATAATCAGAGCGCATAAGTGATCAGAGTCATGGACAAGGTATCAGAGTCTTGGGTATCAGAGTCAACTTAGAATCACTTCTGAAGAAGTGAAATGTATTCCTTGTATTTGCCCAGTGACACATCTATGGTCATGAAGGTGGAACTCTTAAAATCTCCAAAATAAAAATAAGTCACACTAACACATCTTACACATCAAAAACTGGGTGTACTCCCCCTTTTTGTCATAAGCAAAAAGCTTGGGGTGTGAAAAACTTAGCTTGAAGTACAAGGTACTCCCCCTTAGAGAAGGTCTAAGTTGAAAGAAAATGAAGACGATGTAAGAATCAGAGTTAGGCGATAATACGTAGAAGAGTTAATGCAAGGGATGAGCGTTTACCACCGGTCAAGTGAGTAAATAGAAGGGTCAGTTACCAAGAACTTAACCTCGAGAAACTGTAGGAGCATTAACTTTCAGAGAGAAAGTGAAGCCTATAAAAAACGTTGGAGAGAAAGGTAAGCTTCACACCTCGAATAATTTTCAGGAAGAAAATAAAATGGCATCATACAGAATGGCATTAGAAGAGCTCAGAAGGAAGGCGTTTGAGGAAGATATGTTCCTCAATATTAGACATCCCGATGGTACAAAGACCATACAAGAGCTGACGAAGACACTGCTGGAAGAAGATCTTGGTCCAGAGATGGAGAAAGATCTGAAGGAGTTCCTCTGCTTCGTGGAGGAGATTCAGGGGCTTTGCCGGCGGGAGCTGAATCTGCTGGAAGAGAAGGAGACTGTGGAAAAGAGACTTAAGACGACAGAAGAGGGTCTAGAGAGAGATGAGCTGAGCATCAGACTCGGCAACATAGAGTATACACTGGATCGTCTGGAGAAGGAAAGAGTGGAGCAGCGCCAAGAATGCAGAAGAATGAGGAAGGATCCTCCATTCTAGATATAGGGAATAATGTATGATGGAAAGAATTATGATGTAAACATAGAACAATTATGAATAAAACAGGTTTTGCAAACATATGTGACACAAATATATATAGATAGATGCATATAGAATCACAAACGAACAAATGAAAATAAGTAAATAAAAAAGAAACAGAGTTTAACAAAAAGGAAAACAAAGTAAACGAAAGAATAAAAAGAAGAGATCCTAAGACTAAGGTTTGTCAGTGCGGCGCAGAAGTTCCATCATCATTTGCTTCATCTCAATCAACATGGATTCATGAGTGTCAAGACGGTGTTCCATGATGTCGAGTCTGGATGAGCTAGTCGGAGTAGAGCTGGAAGGAACGTTCTGAGCAGCTTGAGGTTCTGGAATGGAAGCAGAAGCAGCAGGAGTAAACATAACTGGTGCAAGTCGCTCTGCCTCAGCCTCAGCTTCAAGACGCTCTGCCTCAAGTCTGGCTTGTTCAGCCTTAGCTGCTGCTTGACGTGCAGCTTCTTCTTCTTGTTCTTTCTTTCTCTTGGCTTCTTCAATGGCTTCAAGAAGCTTGTTTCTCTGTTCTAGTTCGTGAAGAGCCACCCTCCTAGCAAGCCTTTGCTTTGCAGCCTCAATGCTCTGACTTCCCTCGGCATGCAGGAGCTGCAACATAACGGGAAACTGAGCCACCAGCCAAGTGCTCAAATTGTTCCACTCATCAGCCACATGTTCAGCATTCTCACTGAGGTCAGTCTGACCGTGCACATTGCGGAGCCTCAAGGAGGCTTCATGATTGAAGATATTGATGCACTCAGAGAGAGATGTGGGTTGAAGGTGAGTATAGGGAATTATGGAGAGGTTGGTCTCAGGAGAGGCTGGGTGATTGCTGCTATGAGCTTCAGAGGCCCCTTGTGGAGAACCAATGTTAATTATGGGAGCATTGGGTTCAGAGGTTCCACCGTGAGGGTCTGAAGTGTCAACCAGAGGGTGAGGTGATCTAACCGAGGATTGGTTAGATACTGATTGTTCGGGTTCAGGGTCTGGTTGAATTGGCTCTTGTTGGTCAGGGACAGGGTGAGCTTGTTGAACTAGGGGATCTGCCTCTTGGATAGGATGGGCCAAGATAGGTTCATCTGGGTCAACTAGACGTTCAGGTCTAGGGCCAGGATATTGCCTAGGGCTTGGACATGTAAGGTAATATTCTTCCAAGGCAGATACCTTCTCTTTCCTAACCTCCATGAATTTTCTAATTGATTCAGAGGTATTGGAGGGAGGAGAGTCAATCACATTGATGGGGAAGGATACAGGTGTGAAGGCTGATGAAGAGTCTGTATCCGTGGTTTTGACAGCAGGACGTGCTGATGCTCTGGGAGCAGAGTGATCAGACCTTCTGGGTTGTGGTTCTGTTGGTTTGGGTTCTGGTTGGTTTTGGATGAGTGGTTCAGAAAGAGATGGGTCATATGGAATGGTAAGGAGAGAGGTTGGATCTTCTGACCTAGAGGGTTGGTTCTGAAGCAAATTCCAGAGAGGTGCTTCAGTAGGAGAAGGTTGAAAGAAGGAAGATCTTGGGGAATGTGGTGGAGTGGTGGTTTGTGCGGCTGGTTGGGTTTCATGAATAGGAGTGAGGGGATTTGAAGAGTGTTGGAGTAAGGCAGAAATTGGGAGTGCATCAAATAAATTCAAATCATCATCAGAGGCAAGTGCAGGCTTACTTGTATGTGCTGATGATCGAGTCACTCTGGCAGGAGGTTCAGTCCTTCTGACCTCTGCAGCAGCTGGTTCCACCCGAGTAGGCTTCACCACAATTCTGACTTTCTTCTGCTTCTTCTTTGGAGGACCATCCTCACTATCATCACCATCATCAGCAGCAGGCTTGCTCTTCGGTTTCTTGACCAGAGGGACATCAGATTCCTCTGAGGATTCTTCCAGAACCATCTTCCTCTTGGTTTTCTTCTTTGGAGGAGAAGAATACTCTGGAGCTGGTGGAAGTCTGCTGACAAAATCATCAAGGTCAATCTCGAATCCTTGAGCCCTGAGGTCTTCAACATAGCATCTGATGGCTTCAGGATGGTCTGCTTGAGTCCACAGAGGGTAGTCATTCAGAGGCATTCTTCTTCCTCTGATCTCAGAAGATGTGTCCTCATGAGCAGGAGCAATCTTCTTCTGGACCAAACCCATCTTCTTCAGAGAGTTGGCAGTGAAGACATCGCTGACAATTGTGCTCAAGTCCTCTGTGCAACCAGCATCGATCAAATCTCGCACCAAGTTGCTTTCAATGAGAAAGTCTGAGAGCAGCCTCCCAAAAGGGATATATTTGATTGCAGACTTGATGGAGGCGGTGGTGCGAGACTTCCGGATGCATTCCTTCAAATAGGAGAACAAGAAGTAGGGAAGGCAGATCTTCTCCTTGTCTTGAATGAAAAACAGCATCGCCTTCTGGTTGAAGTTGATGTAATCTGGAGAACTGCCCTTCGGTCTCTGATTGATGCAGTTGAGCAGGATCTTGTGCCAGATTCTCAGTTTGGGGTGAAGGTCCATCACCTTGTAGCTCGTCTTGCCCGGTTTGAAGGTGGTGTACAGGGCCTTGTTGACTATGTCCTTGGTTCTAGGTTTCAGCTTCGATTCCGTCAGTGAGAACCGATACCCATGAGCAGTTTCTGCACCTAGCAGATTCACGAATGACTTCTCCGTGATGATGATCTTCCTACCCAGTATGTAAGAAACCACCTGAGTGTCATCACAGTTGGCGTGCTTCCAGAATTCCTTTACCAGCTTCTCATACACCGGTCCTCGAAGTCGATTGAAGTAGTTTCCCCAACCTTGAGCTTGGACTTCAGGACGAAGATCAAACCCATTTGCAGCCAAGTTGTCGAGGTTGAATCTCCATTCTGCAAGGACTTGGAGTTCCTCAGGAGGAAATACACAGTGAACGGCACAGCCCCGTTCTGCAATAGGAACAATCTCCTCTTGAGCTTGAGCTTGTTCTTGTGCTGGGTTCTCAGAGCCCTGTTGACCCGTTGCCAAACCGACTACCATGTGAGGGAACTGAGGTGCATCTGCAGTAGATCTTCTGGTTTGTCTCACCATTTTGAAGAGGTTGAAGGTTTGAGGTAGAAGATGAAGTTTGAAGGATGAGGAGAGATCGAGAGAGAAATCACGAAGGAGGCGGTTTTGAAAAGCAGAGAGTGCGAGAGTGAAAACCGGAAGTGAGAGAGAACGTGTGTGTATAGTGGGTTTTATCAAATAACCGTTGTTGATTCAAAAAGCACTTTAAGATCAACGGTTGAAAATTAAAGATAGATAGTAACAGTAAAATACACAATCACACACAGGAGATAAGCATATCTACACGCAATCATAACAGACTGTCACACGGGCACAAGGAACTATGCATCAGAAATTCTGACGCACGTGTTGTTGTCTCAGCTTCAGAGTCAGTACCAGTGGGCACACACACTCTGATTGAGTTACCTTCTGAACTAGACATCTTCTGATCAAGAAGTATCATAGTCAGAGGTTCTGATCCATCTTCACTCTGGACAAAAGTCCATGTTTAGATTTTTCAGAATAAAATTAAATCTATCTTCAGCTAAGGGCTTTGTAAAGATATCTGCCCATTGATGGTCAGTATCAACAAACTTCAGAAGAAGTACGCCCTTCTGCACATAATCTCTAATGAAGTGATACTTTACCTCAATGTGCTTTGCCCTTGAATGCAAGATAGGATTCTTGCTCAACGAGATTGCAGCAGTGTTATCACAATAAATTGGGATATTGCTCTCAAGGATCTGATAATCCTCCAGCTGATGTTTCATCCAGAGCATCTGAGTGCTGCATATTGCTGCTGAGATATATTCTGCCTCTGCAGTTGATAGTGCAATGGTTGATTGCCTCTTGCTTGCCCATGAGACTAGATTGCTTCCCAGAAATTGACAATTTCCAGAAGTACTTTTTCTCTCTGTTCTATCTCCAGCATAATCAGCATCACAATAACCTGAAAGCTTATACTCTGATGTTTTCTTATACATCAAGCCAAGGTTAGTGGTGCCTTTCAGATACCTTAGGATCCTCTTAACAGCAGTTAAGTGGGTTTCCCTTGGATCTGATTGGAAACGAGCACATAAATGAACACTAAATAATATGTCTGGCCTAGATGCAGTTAAGTATAGAAGTGAACCTATCATGCCACGATAGAGCTTCTGACATACTTTACCACTTATATCTTCTTTTTCCAGAATGCATGTTGGATGCATTGGAGTCTTGGCCACTGTAGATTCCAGCATATTGAACTTCTTCAGAAGTTCTTTAGTGTACTTGCTCTGATGGATATATGTTCCTTCTGGTGTTTGATCAACTTGTATTCCCAGAAAGTACTTTAATTCTCCCATCATACTCATCTCAAATTCAGCCTGCATCTTCTCAGAAAATTCTTTGCATAGAGATTGATTTGCAGAACCAAATATAATATCATCAACATAAATTTGTACAATTAAGATATCATCTTTATAAGTCTTGCAAAAGAGAGTTGTATCTACTTTACCCCTTACAAACGCATTCTCCAGAAGGAATGAGCTAAGTCTCTCATACCATGCTCTGGGGGCTTGCTTCAGACCGTAGAGTGATTTCTTCAATTTGAACACATGGTCTGGTTTCTTTTCATCTTCAAAACCTGGGGGTTGATGAACATAGACTTCCTCTGAGATATAACCATTTAGGAAGGCACTCTTTACGTCCATCTGATGTAGAATTATGTTGTGATTTACTGAGAAAGAAATCAATAGTCTGATTGCCTCCAGTCTTGCTACTGGAGCAAATGTTTCAGTGTAGTCTATTCCTTCCTGCTGGTTGTAGCCTTGAGCAACTAGCCTTGCCTTGTTTCTGACTACATCTCCTTTCTCATTCAGCTTGTTTCTGAATACCCATTTTGTTCCAATAACATGAACATTCTCAGGCTTCTTCACTAGACTCCAAACATCGTTCTTGGAAAATTGATTCAGTTCTTCTTCCATGGCCAGAATCCAATCCTTGTCCTGAAGAGCTTCATCTATGGACTTGGGTTCAATTAAGGACACCAATCCTTTCAGACTCAGCAAGGTCTCTTCAGAGGGTCTGAAGGCAGATCTGGTTCTGACTGGTTCATCTTTGTTGCCCAGAATCAATTCCTTAGGATGAGCTGCAGTGATTCTGCTCTTCTTCAGAGTTTGTGAGTTAGAGGGACCAGCTTCTTCCTCTGGTTCATCTTCCTCTGGCTCAACTTCCTCTGGAGCTTTGCCTTTGTCAGAAACATTAATGCTTAAATCTGCAAACTTTTCAACTAGCTTTGACTGGTCAGAGTCAAGCTTATCATCAAATCTAACATGAATAGATTCTTCAATAGTCTTAGCATCAGTATTATAAAATCTAAAACCTTTAGATCTATCAGAATAACCAAGTAATTGACACTTAGAAGACTTAGCATCAAATTTATGCAATCTATCCTTAGTATTGAGAACATAACAAACACAGCCAAAAGGATGAAAATAAGAAATGTTGGGTTTTATGTTCTTCCACAATTCATAAGGAGTCTTATTCAGAATTAGTCTTACAGAGATTCTATTCTGAATGTAACATGCTGTATTTACTGCCTCTGCCCAAAAGTGCTTAGCCATGCCAGTTTCTTGGAGCATGGTTCTAGCCATCTCCTGAAGAGTTCTGTTCTTCCTCTCAACAACACCATTTTGTTGAGGAGTTCTGGGACAAGAGAAATCATGTGCAATTCCATAGGAATCAAACAACCTCTCAAACTTGTCATTCTCAAACTCTCCACCATGGTCACTCCTGACACGCACAATTCTACAAGCCTTCTCGTTTTGCACTTGAGCAATGAAGGTAGAGAACACAGCATGAGACTCATCCTTGCGGGTTAGAAACTTTACCCATGTCCAGCGGCTATAGTCATCAACGATAACCATCCCATATCTCTTGCCACCTATAGACTCAGTTTTCACTGGTCCAAACAGGTCGATATGCAGAAGTTCCAACGGCCTTGAGGTTGAGACAACATTCTTTGCCTTGAAAGGGACTTTTGTGAATTTGCCTTTCTGACATGCTTCACAAAGAGCGTCTGAAGCGAACTTCAGATTGGGTAAGCCCCTGACAAGGTTTAGCTTGCTCAGCTGAGAAATCTTTCTCATACTGGCATGCCCTAACCGTCTATGCCATACCCACTGCTCTTCATTAACAGACAGAAGGAACTTCACATTCTGAGCCTCCAACTCAGATAATCTGATCTTATAAATGTTGTTCTTCCTCTTGCTGTTAAACAGAACAGAGCCATCGATCTGACTTACAGCCCGGCAGGACTTTTGATTGAATATAACATCATAACCCTTGTCAGCTAATTGACTTATAGACAATAAGTTATGTGTTAAGCCGTCTACCAATAAAACATTATCAATGCATGGACTACTATCTACACAAATAGTACCAGTACCAATAATTTTACCCTTTTCATTTCCTCCGAAGCCAACTTCGCCTCCAGGCTTAAGTTTCAGCTCTCGGAACATACGCTTTTCTCCCGTCATGTGACGCGAGCATCCACTGTCCAGATACCATGATTGGTGTTTCAGTGGAGCTATCAAGGATATCTCATTTTCATCGTCTGAGTTAGGATCTCCTTCTGATTCTGAGTCAGAGTCAACAGCTTCCTTTGACTCTGCTTCCTTGTCTTTGACAATTGCCATGAGTCCTTGGACTTCACCATCAGAGTCAACATCCTCTGACTCTGATTCATCAAATGTTACCATCAGACTCTTCTTGGTCTTGAAGTGCTTCTTTGGCTTTTTGTCCTTCTTCAATTTTGGACAGTCACTTTTGTAGTGCCCTGATTCTTTGCACTCAAAGCAAGTGACTTCCTTGATTGATGACTTCTTCTGACCTGAGGATTCAGACTTTCCTCTTGCCTTTCCAGAGCCTTTGAACTTGCTCTGCCTGTGCTTCCAGATGCGGTTGAGTCTCTTGGAGATCAGAGTCAGCTCATCTTCATCAGAATCTTCTGATGCTTCTTCAGATTCTTCTTCTTCAGCTTGAAGAGCCTTTGACTTCTCAACCTTAGCCTTTTCAGATTTGGATTTCAAGGCTATGGACTTTTTCCTGAGATCTTGCATCTCTGAGCGCTTCAGCTCATGGCATTTCAAAATGCTGATGAGTTCTTCTAAACTCATATTCTCAACGTCTCTTGTGAGCTCTATTGAAGTCACCAAAGGCATCCAACTTTCAAGAAGACACCTGATGACCCTTATGACATGATCTTTTGTTGTGTAGCTCTTGTTGAGAGGTCGTATGCCAGCTACAAGCAATTGAAATCTGGAGAACATTTCTTCAATGGACTCATTTGGCTCCATGATGAAGGATTCATACTTTTGGATCAAAGACAATGCCTTTGATTCTTTGACTTTCTTGTTTCCTTCATGAGACATCTTCAGAGAATCAAAAATGCCTTTAGCAAACTCACGATCTGTAATCTTCTGGTACTCCTCATAGGAGATAGCACTTAGAAGAATTGCTCTTGCTTTGTGATGTTGTGAGTACAGCTTCTTTTGATCTGCAGTCATCTCTGACCTTGGGATCTTCTTGCCATCTGCATCAACTGGACGCTCATAGCCATCCACAATAATATCCCAGAGATCTGCATCGAAACTCAGAAAGAAACTTTCTAGTCTATCTTTCCAATATTCGAACCTTTGACCATCGAACATAGGAGGCTTTGCGTTGTAACCATCCCTTTGAGTTTCACTGGTGGTGGCAGCCATTGTTTTTCACACCGGCCCGGATCACTGAACACTGTTAGGTGTGGTAATCAGAACTTGCGCTCTGATACCAATTGAAGGTATGAAAAACGGTAGAAAGGGGGGGTTTGAATAACGTTTTCAGTACAAAACTACCACCTTAAAGATTTATACAAATCTTTCGAGAACTTAGGTGCTAAAGATAAGAGATAGAAAAGCACACAAGGATTTTATCCTGGTTCACTTGATAAATCACTCAAGCTACTCCAGTCCACCCGTTAAGGTGATTTCTTCCTTCTTAGAATGAAGGCAATCCACTAATCAGGTAAGAGTTACAACTGCACTTGAAACCTACAAGTGACTAACAATTACACTGACTTAGCTCACACTAAGATTCACTCTCTTAGTCTTCTCTAGGATCCGATCAACCTTGATCTCCTAAAGGAACTAAACAAACTGTTTATCAAGGAAATGTTTACAAGAGATTTGCTTCTAAAAAGCTGATAGTAAACACAATGAATTTCAGATGAAAGAAAGCTTAGAATATTTTGAATATGTCTTGCGCGTGTGTATTGCTTCTTCTTAGTTTCTTAGCCGCTTCTTTCAATCTTCAGCCTCTATATATACTCCAAGGATTAGGGTTGAGCGTTGCATGGGAAATGCTACCGTTGGAGGGCAGTTCTGGAAAATCCAGCTTCTGCTGTGGCTGAGAACGTTAGGTAGGTCGTCAGGAAGGTACACTTGCTTTTGTACTTGGATAGCGACTTGACCTTTTAACCTAGGAGACTTCTGATCAGGGGAATGCTTCATATTGGAACTTGTGAAGCCGGTTGATCAGAGTCAGAGGGAAAGCACAGATCCTCTGACCATTGTATCTTCTGATTCTGAACTCAGAGGGAAGAACATGGCCTTCAGAGTTTCTTGCTTCTGGACTTCAGAGTTTCCACTATTCAGCTTCTGGATCTTCAGAGTCTTCTACACCATCAGAACATCTGAACCTTCAGTGTTTCTTGGCTATCAGAACTTCTGGATCTTCAGAGCTTCTAGCGACTGAGTCCACATCAGAGTTTGTATAGCTCCAGAACTTCTGAAGCTTTTCCACTGTTCATACTGAACATGGTGAATGCGAAAGCGTTGCTTGGGTTACCCTTTATACACAGTGCTTCTGATTTGTGTGAGATTGAGTTGAGGTCAGAGCCTGTAAATAGCACACTCAGAAAAACACGTTAGAGTACCACAATTGTTCATATCAAAAGGTTAACTTGTAATCATCAAAACATAGAGTTGTACTACTAGATCAAAACTTGATCTTACAATCTCCCCCTTTTTGATGATGACAAAACCAAGTATTTTGATGAACAATTCTTAAACAATAAACTGAATTCACTTAGAGTTTAGAGAATGGAGATAAACTTATCCTGAGGTGAATGGTTTATGTTGCTCATATCGAATCCAAGTCACAGCTTGATTCTAAGCTTAGCTCCCCCTGAATCTAGGACTTAATGAAAATATTAGTAATATCTAGATTCTGAGCTAAATCATAAAAGAGTTCAGAGTGATAATTTATGACATAGACAAAGTGAAATAATCAGAGCGCATAAGTATCATGAGCAGAGTAAAGGTATCAGAGTCAACTAGTATCACTTCAGAGGAAGTGAAAATGTATTCCTTGTATTTGCTCAGTGACATATCTATGGTCATAAGAGTGGAACTCTTAAATTCTCCAAAAGAAAAAAAATCACACTAGCACAGCTTACACATGAAAAACTGGGTTATACTACCCCTTTTTGTCATAAGCAATGTAAGACCCAAGTTTTTAAGCTTAGAATAAGTGGAAGAGATTTCCATTTACGACTAGGCTTGATGTATCATGAAGAAAAACCTGAACAAGAGTTTATCGGAAGGAATAAATTTGTGAAGGAGAAAGTTCAGGAAAAGTCTAAGGATTGTATCAAAATCGATAAAAGGTATAGCACGATCGATATACGCTTAAACCTAGGTCAGAAACCCTAGTAAATAACTAGTTTTCACTTAAAGTCACGATGGAAATTAATTCCAAAAATCTTCAGAGAAATGTTAGAATTTCTCTTATTCCTTATACGACAATCGTTTCGAGGCGAAACTCTAGAATCTACGAACGTCCGATTCCAATCATCGGAAGTTTGCCGAAACTAAAACCCTGATAGTTCAAAAACCCTAGAATCAACCGACGATGAAGACTTTTTCTATTCGGAGCTTCAAATGAAGATTCCACACGCGTACACCCATTTCTCTTGATGATTTCAATCTTTCTTCCGAAGGAAGTTTTCTATTCCGACATCCGATGCAAAAAGCAACTTATCGGGTAAAATAGTTTTACACCGACTTTGCATTAGTCGCCTAAAATACAATGAGACCTCTTTTTAGTTTTGGAATTCTTTCGCCAAAACATATCTTAGAATTCACGGAGAATGAAGCCGGAAAAATCGGAATCGCGAAACTTTCATTTTACCGCGTTTTTCCATCCTCTATATATAGCAAGGAAATGAGAAAAAAATCACAAAACTCACCCATTTGCTCCCAAGAAGGCCGCGAGTTTGCTAGGAGGAGGAAAAAAGAAGATTTTGTTCATTTCTTGCTTGATCGTTGATTCGACAGTTGCTGCTTGAAGGTATCGAGGTATAGTCGCTAATCCTTACCTCTGATCGTCTTTTCCATAGCTTTTCTCGATGTCTTTCTGTGCTCATAGTTTTGAGGTTTTTGCAAAACTATCCTGATAATTCCATTTTTGATTCTAAACATCTTCCCTACGTTCTCCAGAGTATGTTTAGCTAATAATACTGCGCCGATTCTCGAAAAACTACCGTCGAGTTTCAATTCTGCTTAAAATACCCATTTTGGGGCAAAGCTTCGTCCTTTGGGCTGAAAACTATCGCCTTAGCTTAGTGCTAGTAGGATTAGTTGTCATAAACGTCGTTGGTGACGTCCCCATCCAATTTGCCTTTCGGTATTTCAGTTTTGAAATTCTGAGTTAAAAATATTGACCAAAATACCCCTGCGACAGTTTTCGATCCGATAATTTTTCCGAGTTTAGAATACCCTTAGTTACGACTAATAATAACCTAGGAACCAAGTTTGATCGAAGAAAAATCGACCCACCTAATTACCAATAGTGGCCGAGCACCCTAGGGGGGAGGAAGGAAAATTTCTTTTTCGAAAACTTGTCCTTTCGCGCTAGATTATCGTACCTCGGAGTATGTATTACTTCGGGTAACCTTAGTGAGCATTGATAGCTTAGTTTCCGATAGAATTCTGTGGTTTTACTTTAAAGGTTCATTTGAAGAGTTTCCCGAGGAACAAGGTTTTGCTTGTGAAGAAGAGTTCGAGGACAACCCTGGAGAATCAACAGGTGAGGGCTACTCACTGAATCTTTAGTTAATACTTAGGGTCGATGCTTTCGACATTGATTTACTGTTTATGCACTTGTTTGTGTTTGATTGGAAAAATGTTTTCTGAGGCTTCGGCTGACAATGTAGATGATTCATCTAATGAATGTTTTTGAGATTGAATTACATGGTACGTGCTAAGTGGGTAATCTAGGATGTGTGATGCATGCTTTATATGCTAAGTGCTACGTGGTTATTTTAGAATGTGTTGATATATGAGATGTTTGTTGATTGTGCTGATTTAATTATGTCCTTGCACTGATATCTGTGATTCTGAGTAGTGAGAATAGCGGGCAGGTCATGCCGATTTTATTTTGAGATTTTGGGGAAAGTTTGATAGGACGAATGAGATTCGGGTCTTGTTATGGTTATATGGATCGAGACATTCTCGGGGAATTAATTGGGATATTTGGATGTTGAAAACTCATAAGATTTGCGATAAGACTAAAAGGATATTATTTTGTAAAGAAAACTCATAAGACATTAAACAACCTCTAAATCTTCAAATAATGATAATAAACTCGAAAGGAAGCTTAGGATGCGAATCTTAGTTTTGAAAAGCGAGAAGTGTCGTTGGATCCAAGTGTTGAGAATATCAAGAAGTTTCGAGTATGTTGATACTCTTGTGCACTGGGAGCAGTTGTGTTGTTGGGCTATCTGAGAGATAAGCTGGGAAGCAGATAGTTTCCGAGTATGTTGATACTCTTTGCTCGTTGAGCAGTTTTGACCATCGGATTGAGATGAGTCGGATGATTTGGAGATCATCATGAGTAACTATGTTGTTGTAAAGAAGTGTCTTTTGTCGCAGAATCGACTTTACCTTAGGGTAAGCTTTTAGAGACATTAATTTAGCTAGAACACGTGGCGACGTGTCGAGTGAGGTCGGAGACGTTGTTTGGCTAATCACTGCATTGCATGCACTCATTAAGTGGTTTAAACACGGTGAGATGCCGGACCACGGCGGATTCCAAAATGGTCATAAGACCCGAATTTCCGCGTAAGAGCGCTGCTAGGCGACTCTTAGTAGCAGACCGAAATGGCAGGCCTTCGGGTTTTATGCTGATCTGACTACCGTTGTTGTTGGTATAAGAGGCACGCGGGCCGAAATGGTCCCACCGTGGCTGGTGCTAGGGCTGATCCGTTGATGTCCATCCGTTCCGGAATGCATATTGGTTAACTGGGTTAACCGGCATCTTCATATCATGCAACATGCATACTAACTTAGTTGCTGAGTGTGATTGTTACTTGTTAATCCTATTTGGAACATGTTAATTGTTATTACTGTCATTTATGTTCGTTATGGAATATGCAACCCTAGGATGCTATCTCTAGTTATAAGCCTAAGTGGCTATTCTCTTATCTGTACCTATTGGGTTTAATATTTACATAATTCTTTGGAGTTGACCCTCGCGTCTTCTGTGTGTGTTTTGGTGGACAACGCCCTTTGTCAGATGTCCATAGCGGACTGGTTCACAATGGTCCACCCTTCGGGGGGGATTAGATACGAGATGATAGACCAGGACGACCCCGGTTCGTGGGTGGTTGACCCCGCTAGCCATCGAGCGACGTACTCGGGGCGGATCATGGAGGACCATGTAGATAGGGTAGGATACCTGACGTCAGGAGTGCTGCGGAGATGCACTGTCAGTTTCAACTTGCCACCCGGTGTGCACTGCGGACCAGGATTAGGAGGAGCACCACCACCACCGTCGTCTTCGGATGATGAGGACCCCTCAGAGGAGGAGCCTGTGGGAGGGATTTCTGCAGAGTCCAGTTCACCCACCGTTGCTGTTATAGATGATCATGGATCGGGCCCTAAGCCCGTGAGTCCAGCACCGGAGCGCATCGCGGATGCGAGAGGAGGACAGGTAGTGTATATAGACTTGGTCGTTCTGGATTCTGATTCAGACGACGATCATGCTAGCACATAGTTTGGAGTGCTGGTGTGAGCTCCTCGAGATTGGATTAGTGTAGGAGTAGAGTCTTAGCTCTGACTGTCATTGTTTCTTTGGGGACAAGGTAGTTTCCCGCCTATAGCTTTTTGTGTGGTTTCCTTACAGGAATCACAGAGAGTTGGTTGGACTTATGAGGTCTTCTTTTCAGGCCATTGGGCCAACTTAGTCTCATTTTTGAAGGTTGTGTTGCGGACACTTAACCTTTCCTGTTGGTTTGTATATATTGCCTACGGGCGTTACACTTTCTACTTTCCGTCACTGGAGGTTACTCGTGACGAGGTTGCTACTTACAGCGGGGGCTGTAATATATATTGTATATTAGTTCTGTTATCTCTCGCACTTGCATTTAATTTATTTCAGTCTTGTTTATATTATCGACGAAAAAAAAATATTCACGTTTTTCCGCATTAAGTTTATTTTTGGTTACTAAAGTGACGCCACCGAAATCGGGGTGTTACAAGCAAAAAGTATGGGGTGTGAAAAACTTAGCTTGAAGTACAAGGTACTCCCCCTTAGAGAAGGTCTAAGTTTAAAAAGATGGAGAAACTAAAAAAAATTAATGAAAATGTATTTAATTAATGCATATGCAGAAGATTAAGTGAAGAGGTTGAACGTTTACCACCGGCCAAGGAATTAAGGTAAACTTCTGTTACCAATAAATAAACCTCGAGAAACTGCTTCAACATTAATTTCTGTAGACTGAACTAAGCTTATAAATAGCAGTTAAACCATATCAGTCTTCACATCTCATTTTGTCTTGATCTTAAAATTTCAATGGCATCCTTCATTGCAAGCATCGAGCAGTTGAGAAAGAAAGCCTTTGATGAAGATCTCTTCATCAATGTACGCCATCCAGAGGAACCGAGCGTGTATACCCTTACAAACCAGCTATTAGGCATGAGCCTAAGTCCAGAAATGGACATCATCCTTAGGAGCTTCCTCAGATTCGTGGAGGAAATGCAAGTCTGCTTCCAGAAGGAGATGGAGCTGTATGAGGAAATCAGAGCAATAGAGGCGGCTCTGGAGACGGTGGCGGCGGGTCCTCAGAGGCAGGAGCTGCGCCAGAGCTTAGTCCTCTTAGAGTATAGGCAGCATCGTCTAGAGCTTGAGAAAGCAGCGATGCGTAGGCAGTGTAGAGAAATGAGGAGAAATCCTCTCTTTTAATGTAGCAATGCTTAGAATGCAGTTTCTTATTAATGAATAAAAGTTTGTTTATTAATTAATGAGAATGCGTGGAAATAAATTTTTATGATGAACAAATATTATGCAGCACATAATGAAAATGATAATAGAATAACACGAAAAAGGTAAAGAAACATAGTTCAAGACAAATAATTCGGGAAGAAAATAAATCAACACAGAGAAAAACAGAAGAGAAGAGAGTTCCTAAAACTAGGGTTTAGGTGTCCTCCGAAGCAGTTCTGTGCACATTTCTTTCAAACTCTGAAGAAGAACTTCATTAGAGTTGAGCCTTTGTTCATTGATATCAATCCTTGAATCTGACTGAGGTTGAGCAGATGTTGTAGCTTCATCAGAGTGAGGAACTTGAGCAGATGTGGAAGCAACATCAGTAACTGGAACAATTCTAAGTGCTTCATTTCTGAGTGCCTCAGCTTCAGCTTGTTATATTGATGCTTGCTCCAGAGCTTGCAACCTTGCAACTTCAAGTTGTTCTGCCTCAATCCGTGCAGCTTTTTCTTCTTGTTCTTTCTTCCTTCTGGTTTCTTCAATAACAGTATAGAGTTGTTCTCTCATCAGCTGTTCATTCAGAGTTTTTCTTCTTCTGAGGCGTTGAGTTGCAGCTTCAACACACTTATCTTTTTCAGCATTTAAAAATCCAACCATCACCAGAACTTGGTCAACCATCCAAGAAAACAGACGATCCCAATCCTCAACAACCATGTCTGGATGCTCACTTAGGTCAGTGCGACCATGCACATTGCGAACCTTTAAAGATGCTTCATAATTAAATGAGTTGATGCAATCAAGGAGGGTGGTTGGTCCATAGTAGGTGTAGGGAACAAGTGAGAGGTTTGGTTCAGGTGATGAAGAGTGGTTGCTACTTGCTACCTAAGATGGAGAGCCAACCTGCAGAGTCTGATGTGCAGATGTTTTGGTCTCAGGGTTTTGATGAGAGGTTTCAGTCTCAGGGTTTGGTGATTTATCTGAGGAATAGTTTGAGACTGATTCAGCATTTTCTGGAAGCAAAGAATGAGGAGGAGGAGGTGGCAATGAGGCCAGAGGTACCGCTTGGATTGGGAAATCCGGAGCAACCAGAGGTTCTGGCCTTGGTCCAGGGTAGCGGTTTGGACTAGGAACAGTTATGAAATGTGCAGGAATTTTATAAATCATTTCTCTTGCAATTTGAAAGAATTTGCGATTGGCTTCAGATTCATTTGAGGGAGAAGAGAAAGGAACATTGGTTGGAAAAGAAACAGAGGGACCAGGAGAAAGAATTTCACGTTCAGAGTGAGTGTGTGTATTAGGTTCAGAGGTGGTTTTATCGGAGGCTTGTGTTTCAATGACTTGTGGTTCAGAGGTTTCTGGATTGTATGGAAGGATAATAGGTGAGGTGGAAGCAGAGGGTTTGTTTGCTTGGAGCATTTTCCATAGGGGTTCTTCTTCAATGGAAGTTTGGAAGAATGAAGCCCTAGGGGGTGAAGGAGGAGAGGTTGGTTGATTGATTGGAGTGGGTTCAGGATTGGTTTGATCATGAATTGCATCAAGCAAATTGAAATCATCATCTGAAAGAACAACAAACTTACTTGAAGCTCTAGCTGCAGATCTTGTGACTCTGGTAGAGGGTGCAGGTCTAGCAGGCTCCTGAGTTGGTTGCAGATGAGTGACTTGAGTCACAATCCTGACCTTCTTGGCCTTCTTCTGAGGCGGTGGTTCTTCATCATCATGGTCATCACCATCAGAGGGATCATTCTCCTCAGAGGCTTCAACTTTCTTTCTCTTGCTCTTCCTCTTCCTGGAGATTCAAAATCAGGAGGATCTGGGAGTTTCTTGAAGAATTCATCCATATAAATCTCATAGCCTTGCCGTCTCAAATCCTCAAGGTAGATTCTGATTGCCTCTGGGTCATCAGCCTTGGACCGAAGGGGGTAGTCCTTCAGATGAGTTCTTCTTCTTGGTCTTGCATCAGCAACTTTGACCTCAGCCTTTGTCTCTATCAGGCCCATTCTCTTCATGGAAGTAGGAGTGAAGACATCCCCGGTAATTGTTGTCAAGTCTTCAGTGCATCCTAATTTTTGTAGATCCTTTATCAGTTTTCTCTCAATGAAGAAGTCAGAAAGCAATCTGCCAAATGGTATGTATTTGATTGCAGACTTGGGTGAAGCAGTGGTTCTTGACTTCTTGATGCACTCCTTCAGATAAGAGAAGAGAAAGTAGGGCAGACAGACTTTGCGGTGCTTCTTGATGAAGAAGAGTAACACCTTCTGGGTAAAGTTGATGTAAACTGGAGAGCTTCCCTTTGGCCTTTGATTTATGCAGTTTAGCAGAATCTTGTGCCAGATTCTCAATTCAGGATGAAGATCCTTGGTTTTGCAGTCATTTTTCCCTGGCTTCCATGTAGAGTAGAGAGCCATGTTGACTGCCTCTTTGGTCTTTAGTTTGACTTTTGATTCCTGCAACTGGAATCTGTAGCCTTTGCTTGTTTCTGCACCCAGAAGTTTTGCAAACGACTTCTCAGTAATAATGATCCTCTTCCCCAGAACAAATGACACCACTTGATGTTCATTGCAATCAGCGTGCTTCCAGAATTCCTTCACGAGTTTATCATAAACTGGACCATGGAGTCTTTGGAAGTACCCTTCCCAGCCTTGAGCTTGAGCTTCAGGACGAAGATCAACTCCATTTTCAGCAATGTTGTCGAGGTCGAATCTCCATTTAACAAGAACTTGGAGATCTTCTTGAGGGAAGACGCAGGTTCACATCTTCTCTGAGAAAGGGGAATAACATCTTCCGCATCTTGGAGTTGTGCTTGAGCAGTCTCAGTCGATCTGGGACGCAGAGCAGGACCCACTTGCCCTGTTGGAAGACGCACAACCATTCTGGGAAATAATCTTCCATCGGCGGAATCAGATCGTTCACCGGAGTCAGCTCTTTCAGAATTTGCCATTGTTGAAGGTAGAAGGTTTAGGTAGAATAGAGATGAGCGAATGCGAGAGAGAATTGAGGAGAACGAGGGTTTTGCAAACAGGAGAGAGAAGCAAAAGACGTGAATGATGGAGAACGTGTGTGCATAGTGGTTTTAGAAAGTAACCGTTGTTGATTGTAAAAACAAAAGTAAAATCAACGGTTGAAAATTAAGAACATCATTATGAACAGTTATTACACACATCACACGGTGGAGATAAAGCACATCAACACTCATTACAACAGATTGTCAGCACGGGCACAAAGAACGATGTATCAAGGTAACTGACACACGCTTACTGTCTCATCTAAGAGTAAGCACCAATGGGTACTTAACTTCTGACTAAGTTACCTTCTGAACTAGACATCTTCTGATGAGGAAGTATCATAGTCAGAGGTTCTGATCCATTTTCATACTGGACAAAAGTCCATATTCAGATTTTTCAGTATAAATTTAAATCTATCTTCTGCTAAGGGCTTTGTGAAGATATCTGCCCATTGATGGTCAGTATCAATAAACTTCAGAAGAAGTACGCCCTTCTGAACATAATCTCTAATAAAATGATACTTTACCTCAATGTGTTTAGCCCTTGAGTGTAAGATTGGATTCTTACTGAGTGAAATTGCAGCAGTGTTATCACAATAGATTGGAATGTTGCTCTCAAGGATTTGATAGTCCTCTAGCTGATGTTTCATCCAGAGCATCTGAGTGCTATAAATAGCTGCTGAGATATATTCTGCCTCTACAGTGGATAATGCAATAGCAGACTGCCTCTTGTTTGCCCATGAGACTAGGTTACTTCCCAGAAATTGACAATTTCCAGAAGTAGTCTTTCTTTCAGTTCTATCTCCAGCATAATCAGCATCACAATAACCTGAAAGCTTATACTCTGATGTTTTCTTATACATCAAGCCAAGGTTAGTGATACCTTTCAGATATCTGAGAATTCTCTTAACAGCAGTTAAGTGAGTTTCTCTAGGATCTGATTGGAAACGAGCACATAAATGTACACTAAATAGAATATCTGGCCTAGATGCAGTTAAGTATAGAAGGGAACCTATCATTCCACGATATAGCTTATGACATACTTTCCCACTGGCATCTTCTTTCTCCAGAATGCAAGTAGGATGCATAGGAGTCTTAGCAATTATTGATTCTGTCATACTGAACTTCTTCAGAAGTTACTATGTATAGTTGCTGTGATGGATGTAAGTAGCTTCTGGTTTTTGATCAACTTGTATTCCCATAAAGTACTTGAGTTCTCCCATCATACTCATTTCAAAATCAGCCTGCATCATCTCAGAAAATTCTTTGCAAGAAGATGGATTAGCTGATCTAAATATAATATCATCAACATAAATTTGCACAATTAAGATATCATCTTTGTAAGTTTTGCATAAGAGAGTTGTATCTACTTTACCCCTTACAAACTCATTTTCCAGAAGGAATGAGCTGAGTCTCTCATACCATGCTCTGTGAGCTTGCTTCAGACCATAGAGTGATTTCTTCAATTTGAAAACATGGTCAGGGTTCTTCTCATCTTCAAAACCAGGAGGTTGGTGCACATATGCTCCCTCTGAGATGTATCCATTCAGGAAGGCACTCTTAACATCCATCTGATGAAGGATTATGTTGTGATTCACTGAGAAGGAGATCAGCAGTCTGATTGCTTCCAATCTTGCTACTAGAGCCAATGTTTCAGTATAATCTATTCCTTCTTGCTGACTATAGCCTTGAGCAACTAGTCTTGCTTTGTTTCTGACTACATCTCCTTTTTCATTCAGCTTTTTTCTGAATACCCATTTGGTTCCAATGATGTGAGCGCCTTGAGATTTCTTGACAAGGTTCCAAACATCATTCTTGGAGAATTGATTCAGTTCTTCTTCCATTGCCAAAATTCAGTCCTTGTGTTGAAGAGCTTCATCAATTGATTTTTGTTCAATTAAGGAAACCAATCCCTTCAGACTAAGTAGAGTCTCCTTAGAGGGTCTGAATGCTGATCTAGTTCTGACTGGTTCATCTTTGTTTCCCAGAATCAACTCCTTAGTGTGAGAGGCAACAATTCTGCTCTTCTTCTGAGGCTGTGGATCAGAGGGACCAACTTCCTTTGTCAGAAACATTAATACTCATATCTGCAAAGTTTTCAACTAGCTTTGACTGATCAGAGTCAAGCTTATCATCAAATCTAACATGAATAGATTCTTCAATAGTTTTGGCATCAGTATTATAAATTCTAAAACCTTTAGATCGTTCAGAGTAACCAAGTAATAGACATTTAGAAGATTTAGAATCAAACTTATGTAATCTATCCTTAGTATTCAGAGCATAACACACACAACCAAAAGGATGAAAGTAAGAAATGTTGGGTTTTACTTTCTTCCACAATTCATAAGGAGTCTTATTCAGAATTGGTCTGATAGAGATCCTATTCTGAATGTAACGTGTTGTGTTTACTGCCTCAGCCCAGAAATGCTTTGCCATGTCGAATTCTTGAAGCATGGTTCTTGACATTTATTGAAGAGTTCTATTCTTCCTCTCAACAACACCATTCTGTTGAGGAGTTCTAGGACAAAAGAAATCATGTGCAATTCCATAGGAATCAAACAGACTCTCAAACTTGTCATTCTCAAACTCTCCACCATGATCACTTCTGACACGCATAATCCTGCAAGTCTTCTCGTTTTGCACTTGGGCAATAAAGGTAGAGAACACAGAATGAGACTCATCCTTGCGGGATAGAAATTTTACCCAAGTCCAGCGGCTATAGTCGTCAACAATGACCATCTCATATCTCTTGCCACCTATAGACTCAGTTTTCACTGGTCCAAAAAGGTCGATATGCAGAAGTTCCAACGGCCTTGAGGTGGAAACAACATTCTTTGCCTTGAAAAGGACTTTTGTAAATTTGCCTTTCTGACATGCTTCACAAAGAGCATCTGAAGAGAACTTCAGAGTCGGTAAGCCCCTGACAAGGTCAAGCTTACTCAGGTGAGAAATCTTTCTCATACTGGCATGCCCTAACCGTCTATGTCATACCCATTGCTCCTCATTAACAGAAAGAAGGCACTTTACTTTCTCAGTTTCCAACTCAGATAATCTGATCTTATAAGTGTTGTTCCTCATCTTGCTGTTAAACAGAACAGAGTCATCGATCTGACTTACATCCCTGCAGGACTTTTGATTGAAGATAATATCATAACCCTTGTCAGCCAATTGACTTATAGACAATAAGTTGTGATTTAATCCATCTACTAACAGGACATTATCAATGCATGGACTATTATCAACACCAATAGTACCAGAACCAACAATTTTACCCTTCTCATTTCCTCCAAAGCCAACTTCGCCTCCAGGCTTAAGTTTTATCTCTTGGAACATATGCCTTTCTCCCGTCATGTGACGCGAGCATCCACTGTCCAGATACCATGATTGGTGTTTCAGTTGAGCGATCAAGGATATCTGCAACATATATAATCTTATCCTTAGGTACCCATTTTCTGGGTCCTTTCTTGTTAGTTACCACAGAGGTTCTGATGACCTTGGGTTTTTCAACATGATAATATAAAGGGATTTGAGCATGATATTTAAGCACAGAAGAAGTTCCCTTTTTACGAGAGGGTTTAGCAATTTTAGCAGGCAATGATTCAGGCAAAATGGTACCAGAGGGTACGAACTGTTCATGCAGAGGTTTGGCCTTAGGCATAGGAGGCTCATTTCTACTTGGTCCAGAATAGCCAATGCCACTCATCCCATTTCTGCTAACGCCATAGATCATTGAAGCCATCAAGCTTCTATCTACGCTTTTAGCTAGGAATCTTTGAAAGGATTTTTCATATTTAGATTCATTCTTTATATCAGAGGCATCACATGCAACAACTTCTTCTAACTTGATAATTTGGTTTTTAAGCACAGAGTTAGAGTTAACTAAAGCATGATTATTTTCTTTCAGTTCAGAAATAATTTTCTCATGTTCAGTAGAAGTTTTAGAAACAGCAGTAAATTCCTTTTTCAACCTTTTATTCTTAGTCAGGAGAAAGTTATATTTATCCATGATATCAGACAAAGCACATTTAAGTTCAGCGGTTGAGAGGGAAGCGAATACCTCATTTTCATCGTCAGAGTCTGGATCTTCCTCTGATGCTGATTCAGAATTAGTTGCTTCTTTTGACTCTGCTTCATTGTTCTTGACAATAGCCATGAGTCCTTCAACAACTTCTCCATCAGAGTCAACATCCTCTGACTCTGATTCATCAAAAGTCACCATGAGGCCTTTCTTAGCTTTGGAATGCTTCTTTGGCTTCTAGTCCTTTTTCAGCTTTGGACAATCACTCTTGTAGTGCCCTGATTCTTTGCATTCAAAGCATGTGACTTCCTTTGATGAAGACTTCTTCTGACCAGAAGAAGATTCATTCTTTCCTTTATACTTTCCAGAGCCTTTGTACTTGCTCTGCCTGTGCTTCCAGATGCGGTTAAGCCTTCTGGAGATCAGAGTCAGCTCATCCTCATCAGAATCTTCAGAGGCTTCTTCAGATTCTTCTTCTGCTTGGAGAGCTTTAGCCTTTTCAGATTTGGATTTCAAGGCTATAGACTTCTTCTTCTGATCCTGATGTTCAGAACGCTTCAGTTCATGACACTTCAGTATGCTTATGAGTTCTTCCAGACTCATCTGATCAACATCTCTTGTGAGCTCCAAGGAAGTTATCAGAGGCATCCAACTTTCAGGAAGGCCTCTCAGAATTCTCATGACATGATCAGCTGTTGTGTAGCTCTTGTTGAGAGGTCTAATTCCAGCAATGAGTAGCTGAAATCTGGAGAACATGTCCTCAAAGGACTCACTGGATTCCATTTGGAAGGATTCATACTTTCTGATTAAGGCCATCACCTTTGATTCCTTCACATTCTTGTTTCCTTCATGGGTCATCTTTAATGAATCAAAGATACCCTTAGCATACTCACGATCTGTGATCTTCTGATATTCTTCGTAAGAGATATCACTTAGAAGAATAGTTCTAGCTTTATGATGCAGTGAGTAAAGCTTCTTTTGTTCTGCAGACATCTCTGATCTTGAGATCTTCTTGCCATCAACATCAACTGGACGCTCGTAGTCATCCACTATAATATCCCAGAGATATGCATCAAAGCCCAGAAAGAAGCTTTCAATTCTGTCTTTCCAGTATTCAAATCTTTGCCCATCAAACATAGGAGGCTTTGCTGTAACACCCCGATTTTCGGGTGTCACTTTAGTAACTCAAAAATGAAACAAAGCGGAAAAGCAGGTATTTTTTTTTCGTTTTCTTTTTTTTTTTAAATAAAAAGACTTGTCGAAATAAAGACTCAACCCATTCGCGATTAACAGCGGCTAATATACAATAAAAGTACAGCCCTCGCTACAACCCAAAATCATCGTCACGAGTGTCCTCAAGTGATGGAAAGTAACATCAAGTAACTGAAAGTGGTGCCCACAGGCAAACAAGTGCGACCCATAGCCAGAGTTATAAGTTTTATTAATACAGTCCTCCAAGAAAGTAAGTCAGCCCAAAACGGCCTCCAAAGGACCTCCTACATCCGACAAACTCCCTGTGATCCTCATGGAAGAGAACCACACAAAAAGCTAATAGTCGGGGACCTACCCTGCCCCTAAATGAGAAAAGACAATCAGAGCTATGACCCTAACACCCAACCTTAGTAGGCTCTAAAACACTCATACCCTATACTTCCATCCTCGATCCTCATCTAGTCATGCATTCAGTCCGGGTCCTCGTCGAAACTTCAGTAATGGTCATTACGCTCCTGGTCCTCCCCGAGTGACGAATCATCACGAACCAGCTGTCGAACGTCTAGCAGCAGGCCGACTGCCCAAAACACAAAACATACACACTAAGCCAAGGCGCGAGGGTCAACTCACAGAGTATAATAGATAATACAAACAACATGTGAAGAATAAGGGGGTATATATATATATATGTTGTATATATACATATAACTTATGTATTGCCTACCCTATATACATAACATATTTATCAACATCAAATCATCAAGATACATAACGATGTTTATCAACATCAAATCACAAATAACAATTGGATCTTCGACACATCAACAAATATAGTTAGGTGCATGGCGTGCCAATGCAATGCCATGCTCAAAAGATGATCCGGATAAAATGTCACCATCTCGATGGATGGGACGAGCCAAGCATCTCGCTTCGCTAAAGCATCTCGCTTTTATGAAGCATCTCGCTCCTGTGAAGCAGCACGCTCCTGTAAAGCATCTCGCTTCAATGAAGTCCGATCTGAGATCTTCCTTCGGAAAGCCGCACACTTTCCAAGAAATGTATGCATGAATTCAATATGGTTAGCCAAACAACGAAACGTCCTCACCAAGGTACGCGTGTCTAGCTAGAGTACATTGTTTCTACAATACCCTAAGGTAAACAAGGAAGTGCTAGTCGCACTTGGTAACTTTCCTAGTCACTCTGGCTCACCGTCTCGATGGCCAACCAAACTGCTCAACGAGCAAAAGAATGCATCTCGCACTGAGTGACCTTTCAAGTTACCCTGGCTCACCATCTCGATGGCCAAACAACTGCTTAACGATTAAAGAGAATGCTACTTGCATTCAGTGACTTCTCGTCACAACGACTCATCTTCTTGATGATCGAACCAACGCTTAACAAATCAGGAGTGACATCTACACTCAGTGACTACCCTAGTCAAAACACTAGGATCGCCGACACTTCCCGTTTTCCAAACTCATTTCAGATCCTAAGTCTTTTCCAAGAAATTATCATCATTATTTAAAAGTGTTCTATCTTTGATTAGTGTATTATGAATTTCATTTACAAATCAAGTTTTGGTTCCTTTTGTTTCAAAACTCTATAAGTCGAAAGATCCCAATAAACCCAAATAATTCCCGAGAAGGTCCTCGTCGTCCTCAGGGCCACAGTGCACACCAGGTGGTAGGTTGAAGCTGACGGTGTAGCGTCTCAAAACTCCGTGCGTCAAGTTTCCCATCCTGTCGACGCGGTCCTCCATTATTCGCCCCCAATAAATAGCTCGGTGGCCGGCGGGGTCGACCACCCATGAGCCCGGGGTGTCCTGATCCAACATCTCGAACCTAGTCCCCCCCAAAGGGACGACCATCTCGAACCAGTCCGCCATCGACATCTGACAATAAGGGCATACATAGCCCCCCATACACAGGTAGCACGCGCAAGGGTCAACTCAAAGAATTACATAATAGTACACCCAATAGGTAAAATTTAAGCAATAGCTACATAGGCTTAGATATGAATGACAACATTATAAATTGTATATCCTGCCAAATGAAAATAAATAACATTTGCTGGCAATTAACATATCTCAAACAAGATTAACAAGTATCAAATACACTCGACAACTAAATCAGCATGAATGGTGCATGAGTGCAATGCTAAGGAACAAGATGCAATCCGGAAGGATGGGCACCATCGAGTCAGCCCTAACACCAGCCACGGTGGGACCATTTCCGCTCGGGCGTCTCTTATACCAAACAAAATGTAGTCAGATCAGCAGTGAACCCGCAGGTCTGCCATTTTCGTCTGCTACTAAGAATCACTGTAGTGTTCTTATAAGGAAATCCGGGTCTTAGGACCATTTTGGAATCCATCGAGGTCCGTCATCCCACCGTGTATTAACCTCAAAATGAGTGCATGAATGCAAAGTGATAAGCCAAACAACGTCTCCGACCTCACTCGTCACGTCGTCACGTGTTCTAGCTAACTTATTGTCTCTAAAAAGAATACCCTAAGGTAAATGTCGATTCTGCGACAAAGACAATTAATTATCAAAAGTAACTCATGATGATTTCTCGAATCATCCGACTCATCTCCATCCGATGGTCAAAAACTGCTCAGCGAGCAAAAAGTACCAATGTACTTGGAAACTACCCGTTTCCCGGCTTATCTTTTAGATAGCCAAACAACAAAACTGCTCATCGAGCAAAAGAGCATCAACGTACTCAGAAACTTATCAATTTCCCAGCTTATCCTTTAGATAGCCAAACAACAAAATTGCTCATCGAGCAAAAGAGTATCAACATACTCGGAAACTTATTAGTTCCCCAAAACTTGGACTCGGCGACACTTCTCATTTTCCAAAACTAATATTCAAGTCCTAAGCTCTTATTTGAGATTGTGATCATTATTTAAAGGTTCAGAGGTTGTTTAGCGTCTTATGAGTTTTCCTTGTAAAAACAGTTTCCATTTAGTTTTATCTCTAACCTTATGAGTTTAAAAGATCCCGTAATCCCAAGTAATTCCCAGAGAAGGTCTCGATCCATTAAAACAATAACAAGGGCCCGAACCTCTGTTCGTCCCGTCAAACTTTCCCAAAATCTCATGATGAGTTCTGGCATAATTGCCCGTTTATCCTCTCTGACGTACAACAGATATATGTGTGATTTCATAATCAAATTAACACAATTCAACAGTCATGGCACATATATCAACACATCATAGAATAACCATTTAGCACATAGCATGTGAATCAATAACAACACATCCTAGATTAACCATTCAGCACATAGCATGTGAATCAATCTCAAAAACAATTCAAACAATAAATGATTATCAATTGTCAGCCGTAGCCTTAGAAAACATTTTTCCCAGTCAAACACAATCAAGTGCATAAACAGTAAATCAAGTCGAATTCGTCGACACCTAAATCATTATCTAGTATTCAGTGAGAAGCCCTCACCTGTAGGTCCTCTAGGGTGTTCCTCAAAGCTTCCTTCACAACCTTCCTCCTCGACTCCACAAAGTTCCTCAAATGAACCTTAGAGTAAAATCACAGAATTCAATCACAATGAGTCAGAAACTCAGGAAACAATAAGTACTAGGGTTACACGAAGCATTATAAACTCCGAAGTACGATAATCTAACGCGTTAAGACAAGTTTTCGAAAAACAAAATTTTCCTCCCCCTAAGGAGGAGCTCTCGGCCACACATCATAATTGTGTGCGCCGTTTTTCTTCGATCAAACCTGGTTCCTAGGTTATCATTAGTCGTAACTAAGACGAATCAAAGCTCGGAAAAATTTTCGGATCGAAAACTGTCGCAGGGGTATTTTGGTCAATATTTTTAGCTCAGAATTTCAAAATTGGAATTTCGAAAAACAAATTGGATGGGGACGTTACCAACGACGTTTATGACAACTAATCCTACTAGCGCTAAGCTAAGTCGTGAGTTTTCAGCTTAAAGGATGAAACTTTGGCTAGAAATGGGTTTTTCAAGCAGAATTGGAATTCGGCGGCATTTCGGCGACATTCGGCAAAATGTAATCCGCTAGAAGTACTCTTGGGTACGTAGGGAATATGTTTAGACACTAAAATCAAGTTATTTGGACAGTTTTACAAAAAGCTCAAAACTTTGAGCACAGAAAGACATAGAGAAAAACGACGGAATTGACGATCAGAAGTGAGAGATAGTATCTATACCTCGATGTCTTCGAATAGCAACGAACGGTGCAGCAATCGGGCAAGAAACGACGAAAATCACTTCCTCCTCCTCCTCCTTGGGTGCTCGCGGGTTTGGGGTTTGTATGGGTGAAGGTTTTCAAAATTTTTCATTTTCTTGATATTTATAGGTTTTGGAAAATGCGGAAAAATGAAAATTTCGCGATTCCGATTTTTTCTACGTATTCCTCTGTGAATTCTAAGATAGGTTCTGGCGACAGAATTCCAGAACTCAAAACAGGTTTCTTGGAATTAAATCAAACGATCCAAAATCGGTGTGAATCGATTTATCCCGAAAAACTACTTTTTGCAGTTGATGTCGGATGAGAAAACTTCGTTCTGAAGAAAGATTGGAAATATCAAGAGAAATGGGCGTTTGCGTGTGGAATCTTCATTTGAAGCTCCGAATAGAAAAATTCTTCATCGTCGGTTGATTTTAGGTTTCTTGAACTATCAGTGATTTAGTTTCGGCAAACTTCCGAGTATTGGAATTTGACGTTCGTACATTCTAGGGTTTCGTATCGAAACGCTTGTTATGGAAGAATTAAGAGAAGTTCTAACATTTATCTGAAGATTTTTGGAATTAGTTTCCATCGTGTCTTGAAGTATAAATTAATCGTTTACGATCGCTCTCGTTCTAGATATAAGTGAATACTACTTTCGCTATAGCTTATAACGATTTTAATACTATCCTTAGCCTTTTCCTGAACTTTCTCCTTCATAAATTTATTCCATTCAATAAACTTGTTCAGGTTTTCCTTCACGATACATCAAACCTAATCGTGAATATGAATATTATTCGGTTTATTCTAAGCTTAAAAACTTGGGTCTCACAAAGTAATTGAAAGTGGTGCCCGCAGGCAAACAAGTGCGACCCATAGCCAGAGTCATAAGTTTTATAAATACAGTCCACCAAGAAAGTAAGTCAGCCCAAAACGGCCCCCAAAGGACCTCCTACGTCCGACAAACTCCCTGTGATCCTCATGGAAGAGAACCACACAAAAAGCTAATAGTCGGGGACCTACCTACCCCAAAATGAGAAAAGACATTCAGAGCTATGACACTAACACCCAACCTTAGTAGGCTCTAAAACACTCATACCCTATACTTCCATCCTCGATCCTCATCTGGTCATGCATTCAGTCCAGGTCCTCGTCGAAACTTCAGTAATGGTCATTACGCTCCTGGTCCTCCCCGAGTGACGAATCATCACGAACTAGCTGTCGAACGTCTGGCAGCAGGCCGACCGCCCAAAACACAAACATACACACAAAGCCAAGGCGCGAGGGTCAACTCACAGAGTATAATAGATAACAGAAACAACATGTGAAGAATAAGGGGGTATATATATATATATATATATATATATATATGTTGTATATATACATATAACTTATGTATTGCCTACCCTAAGGTATATACATAACATATTTGTCAACATCAAATCATCAAGATACATAACGATGTTTATCAATATCAAATCACAAATAACAATTGGATCTTCGACACATCAACAAATATAGTTAGGTGCATGGCGTGCCAATGCAATGTCATGCTCAAAAGATGATCTGTAAGACCCAAGTTTTTAAGCTTAGAATAAGTGGAAGAGATTTCCATTTACGATTAGGGTTGATGTATTGTGAAGGGAAACCTGAACTAGAGTTTACCAAATGAAATAAATTTATGAAGGAGAAAGTTCAGGAAAAGTCAAAGGATCGTATCGAAGTCGATAAAAGTTATAGCACGATCGTTATACGCTTAAACCTAGGTCAGAAACCCTAATATATAGCTAATTTTCATTTATAGGCACGATGGAAGTTAATTCCAAAAATCTTCAGAGAAATGTTAGAACTTCTCTTTTTCCATATATCAAAATCGTTTCGAGGCGAAACTCTAGGATCTACGAACGTCCGATTCCAATCATCGGAAGTTTGCCGAAACCGAATCCCTGGTATTTCAAAACCCTAGAAATTCTTGACAATGAAGACTTTATCTATTCAGAGCTTCAAATGAATATTCTACACGCGTACACCCATTTCTCTTGATGATTTCAATCTTTCTTCCGAAGGAAGTTTTCTATTCCGACATTCGATGCAAAAAGCAACTTATCGGGTAAAATAGTTTTATACCGACTATGCATTAGTTGCCAAAAATACAAGGAGACCTCTTCATAGTTTTGGAATTCTTTTGCCAAAACATATCTATTAATTCACGGAGAATGACGCCGGAAAAATCAGATTCGCGAAACTTTCATTTTCCCGCGAATTTCCAACCTTTATATATAGCAAAGAAAGGAAGAAAAACTCAAATTTTCCTCCATTTTCTCTCCTCAAGGCCGCGAGTTCATCCAAGGGAGAAGGAAGAAGAATTTTCTTCATTACTTGCTTGATCGTTGATCCGTTAGTTGCTGCTTCAAGGTTTCGAGGTATAGTCGCTAATCCTTACCTCTGATCGCTTTTTCCATAGCTTTTCTGTAGACTTTTCTGAGCCGATAGTTTATGGGATTTTGCAAAACTATCCTGAATCTTTCATTTCTGATTCTAAACCTCTTCTATATGTGCCCAAGATCACTTCTGCCGGATTAGATTTTCCGTTATGTCGCCGGAATCAATTTTAGCCTTAAATACCCATTTTTGGAGTTTTTGAGGTAAAGCTTCAACCTTTAGGCTAAAAACTATCGCCTTAGCTTAGTGTTAGTAGGATTAGTTGTCATAAACGTCGTTAGTAACGTCCCTGCAAAATTTGGTTTTTGGGATTTCAGTTTTGAAATTTCTAAGTTAAAAATCATGACCAAAATACCCCTGCGACAGTTTTTGATCCGATAATTTTTCCGAGTTCAGAATACCCTTAGTTACGGCTAATGAAAGCATAGGAACCAAGTTTGATCGAAGAAAAATCGAGCCCCACAATTGTGAAAAGTGGCCGAGCCCTATAGGGGAGGAGGGGGAAAATTCCTTTTCCGAAAACTTGTCCTTTCGCGCTAGATTATCGTACCTCGGAGTATGAACTACTTCGTGTAACCTTAGTGAGCATTGATAGCTTAGTTTCCGATAGATTTCGATAGAATTCTGTGGTTTTACTTTAAAGGTTCTTTTGAAGAATTTCCTGAAGATCAAGGAGCTCATTGTGAAGGAACGTTTGAGGAGAACGCTGGAATAACTAGAGGTAAGGGCAACTTACCTTACTAGCTAATGCTTTAGGTGTCGACGAATTCGACTTGATTTATTGTTTATGCACTTGTTTGTGATTGACTGGGAAAAGTTTTCTGAGGCTTCGGCTGACAATGTAGATGATTCATCTACTGAATGTTTTTGGAGATTGACTTACATGCTATGTGCTATGTGGGTAATCTAGGATGTGTGGTGCATGCCTTATATGCTAAGTGCTATGTGTTTATTGCTTATTATGTTGAAATATGACATGTTGATTGATGGTGCTGAGTTATTTATGCTTTAGCAATGAAATCTAAGTTTCTGAATAGTGAGAATAGCGGGCAGGTCATGCCGATTTTATTTTTAGAGTTTTGGGGAAAGTTTGATAGGACGAATGAGATTCGGGACTTGTTATGGTTTTTCATGGATCGAGACATTCGCTGGAGTCATTTGGGATTTGGAGATCCCGGGAACTTATAAGATTCGCGATAAGATTAAAAGGATATTATTTTGTAAAGAAAACTCATAAGACATTAAACAACCTCTAAATCTTCAAATAATGATAATAAACTCGAAAGGAAGCTGGGGATGAAGATCTTAGTTTTGGAAAACGAGAAGTGTCGTCGGATCCAAGCGTTGAGGAAGTTGAGAAGTTTTGAGTATGTTGATACTCTTGTGCTCTGGGAGCAGTTGTGTGTTGGGCTATCTGAGAGATAAGCCGGGAACCGGGTAGTTTCCGAGCATGTTGATGCTCTTTGCTCGTTGAGCAGTTTTGACCATCGGATGGAGATGAGTCGGATGATTTGGAGATCATCATGAGATAATGTTTATGCCTTCGGGTACAGTTTATGCCTTCGGGTACAGTTTATGCCTTCGGGTACAGTTTATGCCTTCGGGTACAGTTTATGCCTTCGGGTACCGTTTATGCCTTCGGGTACAGTTTATGCCTTCGGGTACAGTTTATACCTTCGGGTACAGTTTATACCTTCGGGTACCGTTTATGCCTTCGGGTACAGTTTATGCCTTCGGGTACAGTTTATACCTTCGGGTACAGTTTATACCTTCGGGTAATTCGGACATCGACTGGGGATATGATCGACCGTGAGGTTAGGATCGACCTGTTGATTGTCGGGCATAGCGGAGGGAAAAGTCGACCCGCAGGGTTAGGACTGATCCGGCTATGTCAAGGTTGTAAGTGACACTCCGGGGTTATGGTCGACACAATGCCAGTGTTAGGACCGACTCAAACGTGCCCGGCCTATTCTTTCTTCGGGTAATTCGGACATCGACGGGGGATATGATCGACCGTGAGGTTAGGATCGACCTGTTGATTGTCGGGCATAGCGGAGGGAAAAGTCGACCCACAGGGTTAGGACTGATCCGGCTATGTCAAGGGTTATATATATATGTTTGGGGGGCTATGTATGCCTTTTTTGTCAGATGTCGTTGGTGGATTCTTCCGTGATTCCTCGTCGTTCGGGAAAGACCCGGAGCGAAATGACTACTATTAAGCCTTCGACGTGGACCCGGACTTCATGCATGACCAGATGAGAGTCGATGATGGAAGTATGGGGGATGGGTGATTAGAGTCTATTAAGGTTGGGTGTTAGTGTCCTAGCTCTGACTTATTCTTATTTTTGAGGGCTTGTGTTGCTGACACTTGACCTAACATTTTGGGATTGTACATTTTGCCTACGGGCGTTACACTTTTCTACTTTCCGTCATTGGAGGTTACTCGTGACGAGGTCGCTACTTACAGCGGGGGTTGTTATATATATTGTATATTAGATCTGTTACCTTTTGCATTTGGGTTTTATCTATTTCAGTCTTGTCTTAGTTATTATCAAAAAAAAAAAATATTTACGTTTTTCCGCATTAAGTTTATTTTGGTTACTAAAGTGACGCCACTGAAATCGGGGTGTTACATGATCCAGATAAAATGTCACCATCTCGATGGATGGGACGAGCCAAGCATCTCGCTCCGCTAAAGCATATCGCTTTTATGAAGCCTCTCGCTCCTGTGAAGCAGCACGCTCCTGTGAAGCATCTCGCTTCAATGAAGTCCGATCTGAGATCGTCCTTCGGAAAGCCGCACACTTTCCAAGAAATGTATGCATGAATGCAATATGGTTAGCCAAACAATGAAACGTCCTCACCAAGGTACGTGTGTCTAGCTAGAGTACATTGTTTCTACAATACCCTAAGGTAAACAAGGAAGTGCTAGTCGCACTTGGTAACTTTCCTAGTCACTCTGGCTCACAGTCTCGATGGCCAACCAAACAGCTCAACTAGCAAAAGAATGCATCTCGCACTGAGTGACCTTTCAATTTACTCTGGCTCACCATCTCGATGGCCAAAAAACTGCTTAACAATTAAAGAGAATGCTGCTGGCATTCAGTGACTTCTCGTCACAACGACTCATCTTCTTGATGATTGAACCAACACTTAACAAATCAGGAGTGACATCTACACTCAGTGACTACCCTAGTCAAAACACTAGGATCGCCGACACTTCCCGTTTTACAAACTCATTTCAGATCCTAAGTCTTTTCCAAGAAATTATCGTCATTATTTAAAAGTGTTCTATCTTTGATTAGTGTATTATGAATTTCATTACAAATCAAGTTTTGGTTCCTTTTGTTTCAAAACTCTATAAGTCGAAAGATCCCAATAAACCCAAATAATTCCCGAGAAGGTCTCGATCCTAAAATGGCAATGGCTTAGACCTCAGGTCATAGCCTGCCTAACATTTCCCAAACCTCGTCATTAGCAATGCATAACATCATGTTTTCCCAAACTCCGAAATCATATAATCATGTACTATCTCAAGTCAGTACAATTCAATAGGGCATATGCAGGACATCGTAAACTCAACCGAAATAATGGCATATAGCTCAGTTCAATAAAAATATCAATATAACAATAATTCAGTGCGGAAATCATAAGACGGAAACCAGTAAACGGTCGAAGCCTCTCAGAAAACGGAGACACACGTCTCATATAAGTTCAAAGCGATAAACGACATTCAATGCAATCTTCAATGTCAAACAGTATACAAGTCGAAGTTATCGACGCCTATAATACAAATAGCTAGTAAGTAAGTTGCCCTAACCTTAGCCAATTCCCTTACAAAGCTGCGACTCCAATCCATTCACATCTTTGCTTTCCCGTGTTAGCTCGCTTCCTTTTGTCCTTTGGCTTCGTCGCCAAGCGTCTCTGTTATTCGTACCCTTCATAAGTATACATAACTTAATCACTAATTGAATTACTCACTAACTCAAAGCCTAAACTATGACTTCAAGAAATTGACTAGAAAGCGAACACATGTCAAACGACTCTTTCTCAGTCAACAGCTACAGTAATTAGTAGAGTACTTATCTCCTTTTGAAATGAAAACCATTTTGTAAAACAAATCGCAACTCTTCACTAATCAATTGTTAAACTTCGATTTTCTCAATAACAATGAAAAAGTTTATTTTTCTTTAAAACTTGCTTACTCGAGGCTAAAACATATACAAGAGTTGAAGGCTTACGAAAATCAAGTTTTAGAAACTTGTCGGCGAAGTGTCGCCGGAGAAAGTTGTGGTTCGCGGTGGTTGACGGAGGAATTGTCGCTGGAGACAGAAATGAGATAGTGGTTCTTTATTCTTTCGCGACCAGGAACTCAGTGGCGCTGTCCGTTTCCCCAAAAAGTCGACAGTTTGCTCAAAAAGTCAAATTGTAGGTCGGCGGAGCTCGCCGACAAAAGTTGTCCAAAACTGAAATTGATTGAGGGCTTTTGTTCCTCTCGCGGCAAGGATCATCGTGATATACTCCGTTTTTCCATCGGTCGTCGGAGTTGATCATAAAACGGCTTCGAAAGCGGCGGCGGCAGCGGTCGACGGCGACGGAACGGCGATCCGGAACATGGGTTTTGTTGTGGACGTCGCAAGGGTTTCAACGGTACTAACCTCGCTGTGAAGGGAGGTCTGAGGGCACCGGAATCGAAGGTCGAAGTTTGCGACGTCGGCGACGTCGGCGCGTCGTTATGCTCTGTGTTCACGTCCTGCTTCATCTGTTCTTGTTCATGGAGCTCGCCATGGTGCTCTCGGTTGGTGGCTGTTGCTTGAGACCTTGAACAAGAGGAGGTGGTGACTCGCGTGGAAGGAGGTACGTGGCGGTGTGGCTCGCGTGATGGTGATGAGGTGGTGGTCGTGGCGTTCACGTTTGTGACCATGGAGAAGGAAGCTTGTGGTGATGGCTGCTGCTCTGTTTTGGGTGGAGAAAATGTCCATGGTGGTTGATTGTGGTGTGGTCACGTTGAAGGAGAAGATAAAACCATTTTGATGGTGGTCTCATGGTGGCGGCTCACGTGAAGAAGGAGAAGCTTGCGTGGTGATGGTTGGTGGTTCACGAAGTAGAGAAACAAGGTGGCTTCATGGTGGCAGCTTGCGTGCTCAGCCATGGGGAGAGCAAGGACGGTGGTGGTGCGGCTGCCATGTTTGGGTGTGAGGAAGGAGAAGAGAAAAGAAGCTTGGTGCTGAGAAGCATGAGAAGGCATGGTGTGCGTGTTGTGGGTTGCTGCGGAAAGGGGAAGAAGAAAAAGAAAATAAGAAGGAAGGATCAGATTGCTTGCTGCGTGAAGAGGAAAGAAACTAAGTTTCAACTAAGTTTCTTTTTATTTTGTTTCTCCAATGCCTCTTCTGATGGTGTTAAGGAATGGATGATAGAAAATATCTTAATATGTGATACGTGCGGGAGGGTGAACCAAGGAAAATGAGAAGATATGTTGCTATTTGGTGCGAATTGATTTAGACACCGAAAGATTTAACACATAGAGTTAAGAGAAAAATATAGAGATGATATATTACTATACCAAAAATTATGAGGAGCTTAGTGAAATGATAAAATATAAATTAGAATCACTTTGAGTAGATTAAAATGATCCATAGACCAAGAAATGAGTAAGAATTAAGCTAAAGAATAATTGTTAGACAATTAAAACAATATGACATTGTCATATTATGCAATTAAGCTAAGCATCCTTCCATCAAAGGCCGATACTTGTTTCAGATTCATTTTAAATGAAAAAATGGCTTGAACGCAGTCTGCTTCAAAATGCCGCAGAACTACTTTTTGCAATTGATGTCGGATGAGAAAACTTCCTTCTGAAGAAAGGTTTGAAACGTCGAACGAAATATGGCTACGCGGATGGAAACTTCGTTAGAAGCTCCGAATAGAAAAAGTCTTCATTCAGCGTTCGAATTTAAAGTCTTGAGATAATAGAATTTAACGTCGTCGGACTTCCGCGAAGTGAAACCTATCGTGCGTACAGTCCAGAGTTCTGAAATGAAACGGTGGTCGAGGGAAAAATAAAGAGAGCTTCTTATTTTTCCAAGGATTTGGAATTTCTCTTAAACAACGTTTTATTAGCGGAAATAGCCTTTTTTCGGACACTCTCGAGCTTAGTCGGGTGTGGAAATGGCTCGTGCTAACTCTTATACTGACCACAGTACTATCCTCAAGCAATTTCCTGAACGTTATCCTTCATCAAGTTGTCCGAAACTGCATTCTCCTTTACAAGGTCCTTTTGCGGTTGAACCGGTTCTACTCTTGGGGTGGAAAAATAATTAAATATAATTATTTAAATCCATGTCTGAAATTTGGGTCTTACATTTGCACTGTAGACATATTTTTGCGTTTCAATGGTGGCAGCCATTTAGTTTTTCACACCGGCCCGGATCAATGAACACTGTTAAGTGTGGTAATCAGAACTTGCGCTCTGATACCAATTGAAGGTATGAAAAACGATAGAAAGGGGGGTTTGAATAGCGTTTTACAACTAAAAACTCAACCCACTTGAGATTTAAATAAATCTCTTCAAACACCAGTGAAAAAAGTGCAGAGATAAGAGATAAGGAAAGCACACAAATGATTTTATCCTGGTTCACTTGATATATCCCTCAAGCTAATCCAATCCACCCGTTAAGGTGATTTATTCCTTCTTAGAATGAAGGCAATCCACTAATCAGAGTTTTGTTACAACTGCACTTGCTACCTGCAAAGTGACTAACAATACACTGACTTAGCTGTCACTAAGATTCACTCTCTTAGTCTTCTCTAGGATCCGATCAACCTTGATCTCCTAAAGGTAAATCAAACAACTGTTTGAATGTTTTTGGGTTTATAAATAAGTGCTTCTTCAAAAGCTGATAGTAAACTCACTTAGTTCTATTTGAAGAAAGATTGCTAAGAAGATTTGAAATATTTCTTGCGCGTGAATAGGTTTCTTGGACGGCATCTTTCAATCTTCAGCCTCTTTATATACTCCAAGGATTAGGGTTTGAACATTGCATGGAGATGCTACCGTTGGAGGACAGATCGGGAATTTCCAGGTTTTGCTATGGCTGAATCAGTTAGGTAAGGTCGTCAGGAATGGTACAATTGCTTTTGTACTTTGGATAGCGACATGACCTTCAACCTTGTTGACTTCTGATCAGAGTGATGCTTCATCTTGGAACTTGTGAAGCTTGATGATCAGAGTCAGAGGGAAGCTTGGATCCTCTGACCTTTGTACCTTCTGCTTCTGGACTCAGAGGAGAAGTACTTGGTCTTCAAAGCCAGCTTACTCTTGGACTTTAGAGTCTTCACTACTCAGCTTCTGTTGCTTCAGAGCTTCTGATCCTTCAGAGCATCTGATCTTTCAGAGCGTCTGATCCTTCAGAGCTTCTGATCCTTCAGAGCGTCTGATCCTTCAGAACGTCTGATCCTTCAGAGCTTCTAGTGAGCTGAATCCATATTAGAGCTTTGTAATCTTCAGATCTTCTGAAGCTTGATCTACTGTTCAGATTGAACATAGTACGTGCGAAAGCGTTGCAGAGGTTACTCTTTGAGCATTGTGCTTCTGATTCTTGTGAGATAGGTCCAGAGTCATGGCCTGTTATTTGAACACTCAAAAAACAACGTTAGAGTACCATAATTGTTCATACTTAATAGTTAACTTGTAATGATAAAAACATAGAGTTGTACTACTAGATCAAAAGTTGATCTTACACAAAGCACATTCTTTTTTAACTCTAAAATATCAAATAATGAAATACATTAGCGTTTTAGGTCTAAAAAAAAGATTGAAATTATTAAACAGTTGTAGTCGACATCTAGGTTTAGGACATCGGGTAATCAGATAAAAGAGTAGGGTGCGCGACTTATAAGAAAATCATTAATTTGATGGAACCAAGTATCATCCCGAAAGTTGAGTTGAAACGGGTGAGAGGTTGACAGAAAATATTCATAATTCTCACTAACCGTAAAATTACCGATATTGTAAGTAAATCCTTGAAAAAGTGTAAAATAAAACCTGGGAAACAGTTCACGGCAAATAGAACCGTGTATTTTGTTGTCGTTGTCGTCCATGACGACCATTACAATGGACTTTGGCGACTCTCAAGACGTTAATCTCCACAGACGAACGATTTTCACTTTTATAATCCAGTTCACCTTTGCTGGTGAGATATTTGAAATGGGGTCAATATGCATGGCCATGTTCTCTGAAAGAAATCAGCTAAAGAAGATGAAAAAAGACAAGTTAGGAACAAGGTATATATACAAGGTAAATTCTGTGGTACCCTGAAATTCTTTTTGTAACACCCCGATTTCGGTGGCGTCACTTTAGTAACCAAAAAGAAAGTTTAAGCGGAAAAACGTGAATATTTTTTTTTTCGATAATATAAGCAAGACTGAAAGAAATAAAACTCTAAAACGAAAGATAACAGAACTAATATACAATATAAATACAGCCCCCGTTGTAGTACCAAACCTCGTCACGAGTAACCTCCAGTGACAGAAAGTAGTAGAAAGTAACGCCCGTAGGCAATATGTACAGACCAAAAGTAAAGGTTAAGTGTCCGCAACACAAACCTCAAAAATGAGAATGAGTTAGCCCAAACGGCCTAAAAGAAGACCTCCTAGCCCAACCAACTCTCTGTGATTCCCATAGAGAAACCACACAAAAAGCTATAGGCGGGAAACTACCCTGTTCCCAAAGAAAAAAATGACGGTCAGAGCTAAGACTCTACTCCTACACTAATCCTATCTTGAGGAGCTCACACCAGCACTCAAAACTACGTGCTAGCATGATCGTCGTCTGAATCTGAATCCAGAACGACCAAGTCTACGTACACTATCCGTCCTCCTCTCGCAACCGCGATGCGCTCCGGTGCTGGCCTCACGGGCTTAGGGCCCGAGCCAAAATCATCAATAATAGCAACCATGGGTGAGCTAGACTCTGAAGAAGTCACTCCCACAGGCTCCTCCTCTGAGGGGTCCTCATCATCCGAAGACGACGGTGGTGGTGGTGCTCCTACTCCTGGTCCGCAGTGCACACCGGGTGGTAAGTTGAAACTGACAGTGCACCTCCTCAGCACTCCTTCCATCAAGTGTCCTCCGCTGTCTACACGATCCTCCATGATCCTCCCCGAGTACGTCGCTCGATGGCTAGCGGGGTCAACCACCCACGCGCCGGGGTCATCCTGATCTATCATCTCGTATCTAGTCCCCCCGAAGTGTGGACCATTGTGAACCAATCCGCTAAAGACATCTGACAATGGGCGTAGTCCGCCAAAGCACACACAGAAGATGCGAGGGTCAACTCCAAAGAATTATGTAAATAATAATTCCAATAGGTAAAGATAAGTGATAGTTACTTAGGCTTATAAGTCAGAGATAACATCCTAGAGTCGTATATTTCACAATGAATATATAAAAGGCGATAATAACATTTAGCATGCATCAAATAGGATTAACAAGTATCAATCACACTCGGGAACTAAGTCAGTATGCGTGTTGCATGAAATGCAATGCTGGTTGACAAGATGCAGTTCCGGAACGGATGGGCATCAACGAGTCAGCCCTAGCACCAGCAACAGTGGGACCATTTCCGCTCGCGTGTCTCTTACACCACACAAAGTGTAGTCAGATCAGCAGTGAACCCGAAGGTCGGCCATTTCCGTCTGCTACTAAGAATCACCGCAGTGTTCTTATATTGAAATCCGGGTCTTATGACCATTTTGGAATCCATCGAGGTCAGGTATCACGCCGTGTATTAACCTCAAAATGTGTGCATGAATTCAAAGTGATTAGCCAAACAACGTCTCCGACCTCACTCGACACGTCGCCACGTGTTCTAGCTAACTTATTTTCTCTAAAAAGAATACCCTAAGGCAAATGTCGATTTGGCGACAAAATACAGTTAATCATAAAAAAGAGTGCAATCACTCACGATAACTCTTCGAGTCATCAATGCTCTCACGAAGTCTCACGCTTCAGTGGAGTCTTATACAATCACGAAGTCTCACGCTTCAGTGAAGTTTTATGCTTTCACAAGGTCTCACGCCTCAGTGAATTTACACACTTGCACGAAGTGTCACGCTTCAATGAAGTTTCATGCTGTTTTTACAAGGAAAACTCATAGGAAAACTCATAGTTTTCCTTATCGCATTTCCTATGAGTTTTCGAAGATTCTATATTCCCGAGTAATTCCCAGAGAATGTCTCGATCCACTAAAACAATAACAAGGCCCGAACTCCGTTCGTCCCGTCAAACTTTCTCAAACTCTTATAAAAATTCGGCATGACTTGCCTGTTATCCTCACTCTTCAGTACCACAGATATATGTGTAATGACATAGTTAAATCAGCACAGTCAACAAACATGTCACATATATCAACACATCCTAGAATAACCACATAGCACTTAGCATGTAAAGCAGATATCACACATCCTAGATTAACCACTTAACACGTAGCATGTAATTCAAACTCAAAAACAGTCAGTAGATGAATAATCTACATTGTCAGCCGAAGCCTCAGAAAACATTTTCCCAATCAAACACACACAAGTGCATAAACAGTAAATCAAGTCGAATACGTCGACACCTAAAGCATTAGCTAATAGTTCAGTGAGAAGCCCTCACCTGTAGATTCTCCAGGGTTCTCTTCTAACACTCCTTCACAATCAGCTCCTTGTTCATCGGGAAATTCCTCAAAAGAACCTTTAGAGTAAAAACCACAGAATTCCATTAAAATCTATCAGAAACTCGGCAATCAATACTCACTAAGGTTACACGAAGTAGCATATACTCCGAGGTACGATAATCTAGCGCGAAAGGACAAGTTTTCAAAAAAAGAATTTTCTTCCTCCTCCTAGGGTAGCTCTCGGCCACACATGGTAATTGTGTGTGTCGATTTTTCTTCGATCAAACTTGGTTCCTAGGTTATTATTAGTCGTAACTAAGGTTAATCTAAACTCGGAAAAATTATCGGATCGAAAACTGTCGCAGGGGTATTTTGGTCAATATTTTTAGCTCAGAATTTCAAAATTGAAATTTCGAAAAGCAAATTGGATGGGGACGTCACCAACGATGTTTATGATGACTAATCCTACTAGCACTAAGCTAAGGCGATAGTTTTCAGCCCAAAGGACGAAACTTTGTCCAAAAATGGGTATTTGGAGCAGAATAGAAACTCGACGGTAGTTTTTCGAGAATCGGCGTAATATTATTTGCTAAACATGCTCTTGGGCACGTAGGGAAGATGTTTAGATAGAAAAATGAAGTTATCTGCATAGTTTTGCAAAAACCTCAAAACTAAGAGCACAGAAAGACATAGTGAAAAGCTACGGAAACGACGATCAGAGGTAAGGATTAGCGGCTATACCTCAATACCTTCAAGTAGCAATTGTTGAATCAATGATCAAGCAAGAAATGGCGAAAATCTTCTCTTCTCCCTCTCCTCTCAAACTCGCGGCCTCTTGGGAAGAAAATGGGTAAGTTTTTGCAATTTTTCTCATTTTCTTGCTATATATAGAGGATGGAAAAACGCGGGAAAATGAAAGTTTCGTGATTCCAATTTTTTCGGCTTCATTCTCCGTGAATTCTAAGATAGGTTTTGGCGACAGAATTCCCAAAACTAAAAAGAGGTTTCTTGGATTTTAGGTGAATAATGCAAAGTCGGTGTAAATCTATTTTACCCGATAAGTTACTTTTTGCAGTGGATGTCGGAAGAGAAAACTTCCTTCTGAAGAAAGATTGAAAACATCAAGAGAAATGGGTGTACGCGTGTGGAATCTTCATTTGAAGCTCCGAATAGAAAAAGTCTTCATCGTCGGTTGATTTTAGGTTTCTTGAACTATCAGGGTTTTAGTTTCGGCAAACTTCCGAGGATTGGAATCAGACGTTCGTAGATTCTAGGGTTTCGCCTTGAAACGCTTGTTATATATGGATTAAGAGAAGTTCTAACATTTCTCTGAAGATTTTTGGAATTAGTTTCCATCGTCTCTTTAAGTGTAAACTAGCTATTTACTAGTGTTTTTGCCCTAGGTTTAAGCGTATATTTGTCGTGCTATAACTTTTATCGACTTCGATACAATCCTTAGACTTTTCCTGAACTTTCTCCTTCGTGAATTTATTTCATTTAGTAAACTCTTGTTCAGGTTTCCCTTCACGATACATCAACCCTAATCGTGAATAGGATTTTATTCACTTATTCTAAACTTAAAAACTTGGGTCTTACACTTTTGGGTACAGTACCCCAACTAGATGAAATTGTGAAATTGAAGGGCAAAGAAAGAGAGAAGATTAGACATTTTAACTTTTGTTGGAATCTTAGACATCATGTCCGTTGTTCCAGCTCTTTTTAAGTCAGAATTTAGTGGTGGAAGTGAACACTGTTAGGTGTGGTAATCAGAACTTGCGCTTTGATACCAATTGAAGGTATGAAAAACGATAGAAAGGGGGGTTTGAATAGCGTTTTACAACTAAAAACTCAACCCACTTGAGATTTAAATAAATCTCTTCAGACACCAATGATAAAAGTGTAGAGATAAGAGATAAGGAAAGCACACAAATGATTTTATCTTGGTTCACTTGATAAATCCCTCAAGCTAATTCATTCCACCCGTTAAGGTGATTTCTTCCTTCTTAGAATGAAGGCAATCCACTAATCAGAGTTTTGTTACAACTGCACTTGCTACCTGCAAAGTGACTAACAATACACTGACTTAGCTATCACTAAGATTCACTCTCTTAGTCTTCTCTAGGATCCGATCAACCTTGATCTCCTAAAGGTAAAACAAACAACTGTTTGAAGGTTTTGGGTTTACAAATAAATGCTTCTTGGAAAGCTAATAGTAAACACACTTAGTTCTATCTGAAGAAATATTGCTTAGAAGATTTGAAATATTTCTTGCGCATGAATAAATTTCTTAGGCGGCATCTTTCAATCTTCAGCCTCTTTATATACTCCAAGGATTAGGGTTTGAACGTTGCATGGAAATGCTACCGTTGGAGGGCAGATCTGGAATTTCCAGGTTCTGCTGTGGCTGAATCAGTTAGGTAGGGTCGTCAGGAATAGTACAATTGCTTTTGTACTTTGGATAACGACACAACCTTTATCCTTGTTGACTTCTGATCAGAGTGATGCTTCATCTTGGAACTTGTGAAGCTTGATGATCAGAGTCAGAGGGAAGCTTGGATCCTCTGACCTTTGTACCTTCTGCTTCTGGACTCAGAGGAGAAGTACTTGGTCTTCAGAGCCAGCTTACTCTTGGACTTCAGAATCTTCACTGCTCAGCTTCTGATCCTTCAGAGTGTCTGATCCTTGAGAGCGTCTGATCCTTAAGAGCGTTTGATCCTTGAGAGCGTCTGATCCTTGAGAGCGTCTGATCCTTCAGAACGTCTGATCCTTCAGAACGTCTGATCCTTCAGAGCTTCTAGTGAGCTGAATCCATATCAGAGCTTTATGATCTTCAGATCTTCTGAAGCTTGATTTACTGTTCAGATTGAACAAAGTACGTTCGAAAGCGTTGCAGAGGTTACTCTTTGAACATTGTGCTTCTGAAATATGTGAAGTAGAACCAGAATATTGGCCTGTCATTTGAACACTCAGAAAACAACGTTAGAGTACCATAATTGTTCATACTTAATAGTTAACTTGTAATCATCAAAACTTAGAGTTGTACTACTAGATCAAAACTTGATCTTACAATCTCCCCCTTTTTGATGATGACAAAACCAAGTATTTTGATGAACAATTCTTAAACAATAAACTGAATTCACTCAGAGTTTAGAGAAAAAGATAAACTTATCCTGAAGTGAATGGTTTATGTTGCTCATTCTGAATCCAAGTCACGACTTGATTCTGAGCTTAGCTCCCCTTGAATCTAGGACTTAATGAAAATATTAGTAATATCTAGATTCTGAGCTAAATAATAAAAGAGTTCAGAGTAAGAATGTATGACATAGATAAAATGAAATAATCAGAGCGCATAAGTATTCAGAGTCATGAGCAGAGAAAGGTATCAGAGTCAACAAATATCACTTCAGAGGAAGTGAAAATGTATTCCTTGTATTTGCCCAGTGACACATCTATGGTCATAAAGGTGTAACTCTTAAATTCTCCAAAAGAAAAAGAAATCACACTAGCACAGCTTACACATCAAAAACTGGGTTATACTCCCCCTTTTTGTCATAAGCAAAAAGCACGGGGTGTGAAAAACTTAGTTTGAAGTACAAGGTACTCCCTCTTAGAGAAGGTCTAAGTATAAAATGATGGAGAAAATAAAATTTAAAGAAAACGTGTTTAATTAATGCATATGCAGAAGATTAAATGAAGAGGTTGAACGTTTACCACCGGCCACGGAGTTAAAGTAAACTTCTGTTACCAATAAATAATGGGTGAGGTTGAAGCAGGGGGTTTGTTAGCTTGGAGCATTTTCCAGAGGGGTTCTCCCTCAATGGAAGGTTGGAAGAATGAGGCCCTAGGGGGTGAAGGATGAGAAGTTGGATGATTGATTGGTGTGGGTTCAGGATTGGTTTCATCATGAATTGCATCAAGCAAATTTAAATCATCATCTGAAAGAACAACAAACTTACTTGAAGCTCTAGCTGCAGATCTTGTGACTCTGGTAGAAGGTGCAGTTCTAGCAGGCTCCTGAGTTGGTTGCAGATGAGTGACTTGAGTCACAATCCTGACCTTCTTGGCCTTCTTCTGAGGCGGTGGTTCATCATTGTTGGTCAATTCGCAAGTGTACGAATACCTCCGGGTTTTAAAATATCGAACCACAGGGATTGTGAGTGAGATTTGTTGATTTAAGCCTAAAGTTTGCAAGTTTCTAAAGCGATAAAATTCAGAAATTGGTTTTAGTTGTTTGTGACAAAAGTTTTGCAAAAGAGCAATGTTGAAGATGTTGTAAATAACAATTGATAGAAAATTGCCTTGGGTTGTTGATCATCTAATCCACTTTAGTCCACCTATCCTATGCATGTGACACCTTGATTTATCTCTCGTTGCTATAGCCTATGTACTTACTAGTTGATTCCTCACAAAAGTAATTCTCTCAAACTGAAAGTTAAGCCCAATTCCTTGTGTACTTAAACATTCATAAGAGGTTAATAAGCATGTATATTCAGGCCAACAAAACCCTCCCCTCACTCTATGCCTAGAAGCAAGTATAGAAGGATCTATTTCAATTCATGTCCCTAAATCATAACAAACTTCCATTTGATTATAATCTAGCCTATAGCAAAGGGGCACCAAAGCTAAACATGCAAAAAGGAATTAAAATACAAGAATAAATCAAGAACTCATGCATAGAGATAGGATTTAACAAACTAAAACTTCATAGAATCTCTTAACCCAAAGCAAAAAATGAAACTAGCCACTCATGGCTAGTGAATTCATGTAGAAAATGTAATGAAAACCTGTGAAAAATACAAGTTGGAAGCCTCCCTTGGCCCCAAAGTTCTCCTTAGCTCTCAAACTTGATCAAAAATGAGTAAAAATGTCTAACTCCCTAAAGAAATTGGCCTAAGCCTTATTTATAGGCAGAAAATACGAGTTTGGGCGCTCAGCCGCCAATTCAGAGCGCCTGAGCGCCAATTGCATGCCCAAAACATGCTCTCTAGAGCTAATTGGCGCCTAGGCGCCAATTCCCAGCGCCTCGGCGCCAATTCCAAAAGCTTCAGGAAATTGCACTAGCGCCTAGGCACTCAAGCTCGCTTGGAAAAGACTCTTTGGCTACTGTAACTCCTCTTTCAATCCTCTTTAAGCCCTCTTTAAGTCCTCCTTCAATTCCATGCTTCTTGGCTTTCTACTACCTTCAGTTTCTGCTCTCCAAACCTAACCAACAAGTCAAGGAAGAATCTAGAAGCTCAAAGAGCTCATTAGCACAAGAGGTCCTTCATTTAACACAACAAAACCATGCAAGTCCTAAACTTTCTTAAAATGCAAGAAAAGTCCCTATAAAACTACAAAATTACCAAAACAAAGCAAAGACTCAAGAAAAGATAAAACTGCATGATAATGCATGAAACACTACATGAGACTCAACAAAAAGACTCAAAACAAAGAAAGAAATGACCCTAAAAACACTACTAAAATAGAGTCATCACACCATTATACTCAACGACAGCTCGCCCTCGAGCGTAAATAACACTCGCTTGCCCTCAAGCACAAGAAATGCTCCCAAACAAGTGCTCTCAACAAGGAATACTTCACAAAAACAGGGGGACAAAGCAATCACAGCTAGTTCCAAGAGAAAGACCCAACAACCTACTTCATGTATCTATTGAAAAGAGAAGAGTGTAGAGTCCATTCATGAGAAGCATTTAGATCTAAAAATCCTAGGATGAGATGGTGATTTAGCGCACTGAGCACACAAGCAAGTTCATAGGTCCTGAATGTCATTCACTCAATAGCAACAAAGATCAATCATGCAAATATTCAAAGAGACTTTCAAAAGGGTTAAAACATTGGCTAGGTAAAACATGATGGTGGTTGGTCCCTAAGGAAATTCTAGGCTTCAAGCACATTGAGTGTGGTCCTCTTCTAATAACCCTGGAGCTTTTCACAGTAAACATTTTAGCACAAGTCTCTTGCACCCCCTTTTCAATTTTTCTTTCTCTTTTTTTTTCAACTCCAACTTTTGTTTAGGAGTTCTTTTTCTTCTTTTTTTCACATAACTTTTTATTTGGGGCAAGAGACTATTTCACACTTTTTTCCAGCTCCAATCAAATGAAACAAGGACCAACACTCACCAATATTCCAACCAAACATCCGTCCCAGTCACTTGGCTACAACAAATTCTCCAGTTAAGCTCAAATGGGACAACTAAGGATAATGTTTAACCAAAAAATTCAGAATCTCAAGAAATACCACAAGTCTCAAGAATAAAGCAAGAATCACTAAGTATGCTATGAGTGAAATTAACGCAGAACCAAGAATTGCAAGTGAGTCAGGATCCTCGAGGGGATTTTTATGGTGAAGGGTCAAAGATAGACCCTTAATGGACTCACCTCGACTCCTTTCTCAAGAAACACTCAGAAGACCGAAGTCTCCTCCTCTCTTCCCCAACATGCAATCACTCATCCCCAAAAACAAAAACAAGTATTCACAAAAGCATTTTCAAAAACAGCACAAGTAGGGAAGCAAAACTATAGCTAAAAGCATGTGAGTATAGGGAAGTAAAAGACCCAAGTAAAATAAAACTAACTAAACAATGCATGATAAAAAGAAAAACAAAATCTACAAATTGAAAAATATGCTAAAGATGCATGACCTAAACTAAGATTAGAAATACCTCAACATCGTCACTCCATGGGGTCTGTAAGATCAAGTTTTGATCTAGTAGTACAACTCATGTTTTGATGATTACAAGTTAACCTTTTGATATGAACAATTGTGTTACTCTAACGTGTTTTTCTGAGTGTGCTAGTTACAGGCTCTGACCTCAACTCAATCTCACACAAATCAGAAGCACTGTGTATAAAGGGTAACCCAAGCAACGCTTTCGCATTCACCATGTTCAGTATGAACAGTGGAAAAGCTTCAGAAGATCTGAAGCTATACAAACTCTGATGAGGACTCAGTCGCTAGAAGCTCTGAAGATCCAGAAGTTCTGATAGCCAAGAAACACTGAAGGTTCAGATGTTCTGATGGTGTAGAAGACTCTGAAGATCCAGAACCTGAATAGTGGAAACTCTGAAGTCCAGAAGCAAGAAACTCTGAAGGCCATGTTCTTCCCTCTGAGTTCAGAATCAGAAGATACAATGGTCAGAGGATCTGTGCTTTCCCTCTGACTCTGATCAACCGGCTTCACAAGTTCCAATATGAAGTATTCCCCTGATCAGAAGTCTCCTAGGTTAAAAGGTCAAGTCGCTATCCAAGTACAAAAGCAAGTGTACCTTCCTGACGACCTACCTAACGTTCTCAGCCACAGCAGAAGCTGGATTTTCCAGAACTGCCCTCCAACGGTAGCATTTCCCATGCAACGCTCAACCCTAATCCTTGGAGTATATATAGAGGCTGAAGATTGAAAGAAGCGGAAAAAAAAACATACGAGAAGCAACACACGCGCAAGATATTCAAAATATTCTAAGCTTTCTTTCATCCTGTAATTTATTTAGTTTACACTCAGCTTATTCAGAAGCAAACCCTTGTAAACACCAACCTCAAACAGTTGTTTGATTTTCCTTTAGGAGATCAAGGTTGATCGGATCCTAGAGAAGACTAAGAGAGTGAATCTTAGTGTGAGCTAAGTCAGTGTAATTGTTAGTCACTTGTAGGTTTCAAGTGCAGTTGTAACTCTTACCTGATTAGTGGATTGCCTTCATTCTAAGAAGGAAGAAATCACCTTAACGGGTGGACTGGAGTAGCTTGAGTGATTTATCAAGTGAACCAGGATAAAATCCTTGTGTGCTTTTCTATCTCTATCTTTTGCACTTAGTTCTCGAAAAGATTTGTTAAAATCTTTAAGGTGGTAGTTTTGTACTAAAAACGTTATTCAAACCCCCCCTTTCTACCGTTTTTCATACCTTCAATTGGTATCAGAGCGCAAGTTCTGATTACCACACCTAACAGTGTTCAGTGATCCGGGCCGGTGTGAAAAACAATGGCTGCCACCACCAGTGAAACTCAAAGAGATGGTTACAACGCAAAGCCTCCTATGTTCGATGGTCAAAGGTTCGAATATTGGAAAGATAGACTGGAAAGTTTCTTTCTGGGTTTCGATGCAGATCTCTGGGATATTATTGTGGATGGCTATGAGCGTCCAGTTGATGCAGATGGCAAGAAGATCCCAAGGTCAGAGATGACTGCAGATCAAAAGAAGCTGTACTCACAACATCACAAAGCAAGAGCAATTCTTCTAAGTGCTATCTCCTATGAGGAGTACCAGAAGATTACAGATCGTGAGTTTGCTAAAGGCATTTTTGATTCTCTGAAGATGTCTCATGAAGGAAACAAGAAAGTCAAAGAATCAAAGGCATTGTCTTTGATCCAAAAGTATGAATCCTTCATCATGGAGCCAAATGAGTCCATTGAAGAAATGTTCTCCAGATTTCAACTGCTTGTAGCTGGCATACGTCCTCTCAACAAGAGCTACACAACAAAAGATCATGTCATAAGGGTCATCAGGTGTCTTCCTGAAAGTTGGATGCCTTTGGTGACTTCAATAGAGCTCACGAGAGACGTTGAGAATATGAGTTTAGAAGAACTCATCAGCATTTTGAAATGCCATGAGCTGAAGCGCTCAGAGATGCAAGATCTCAGGAAAAAGTCCATAGCCTTGAAATCCAAATCTGAAAAGGCTAAGGTTGAGAAGTCAAAGGCTCTTCAAGCTGAAGAAGAAGAATCTGAAGAGGCATCAGAAGATTCTGATGAAGATGAGCTGACTCTGATCTCCAAGAGACTCAACCGCATCTGGAAGCACAGGCAGAGCAAGTTCAAAGGCTCTGGAAAGGCAAGAGGAAAGTCTGAATCCTCAGGTCAGAAGAAGTCATCAATCAAGGAAGTCACTTGCTTTGAGTGCAAAGAATCAGGGCACTACAAAAGTGACTGTCCAAAATTGAAGAAGGACAAGAAGCCAAAGAAGCACTTCAAGACCAAGAAGAGTCTGATGGTGACATTTGATGAATCAGAGTCAGAGGATGTTGACTCTGATGGTGAAGTCCAAGGACTCATGGCAATTGTCAAAGACAAGGAAGCAGAGTCAAAGGAAGCTGTTGACTCTGACTCAGAATCAGAAGGAGATCCTAACTCAGACGATGAAAATGAGATATCCTTGATAGCTCCACTGAAACACCAATCATGGTATCTGGACAGTGGATGCTCGCGTCACATGACGGGAGAAAAGCGTATGTTCCGAGAGCTGAAACTTAAGCCTGGAGGCGAAGTTGGCTTCGGAGGAAATGAAAAGGGTAAAATTATTGGTACTGGTACTATTTGTGTAGATAGTAGTCCATGCATTGATAATGTTTTATTGGTAGACGGCTTAACACATAACTTATTGTCTATAAGTCAATTAGCTGACAAGGGTTATGATGTTATATTCAATCAAAAGTCCTGCCGGGCTGTAAGTCAGATCGATGGCTCTGTTCTGTTTAACAGCAAGAGGAAGAACAACATTTATAAGATCAGATTATCTGAGTTGGAGGCTCAGAATGTGAAGTGCCTTCTGTCTGTTAATGAAGAGCAGTGGGTATGGCATAGACGGTTAGGGCATGCCAGTATGAGAAAGATTTCTCAGCTGAGCAAGCTAAACCTTGTCAGGGGTTTACCCAATCTGAAGTTCGCTTCAGACGCTCTTTGTGAAGCATGTCAGAAAGGCAAATTCACAAAAGTCCCTTTCAAGGCAAAGAATGTTGTCTCAACCTCAAGGCCGTTAGAACTTCTTCATATCGACCTGTTTGGACCAGTGAAAACTGAGTCTATAGGTGGCAAGAGATATGGGATGGTTATCGTTGATGACTATAGCCGCTGGACATGGGTAAAGTTTCTAACCCGCAAGGATGAGTCTCATGCTGTGTTCTCTACCTTCATTGCTCAAGTGCAAAACGAGAAGGCTTGTAGAATTGTGCGTGTCAGAAGTGACCATGGTGGAGAGTTTGAGAATGACAAGTTTGAGAGTCTGTTTGATTCCAATGGAATTGCACATGATTTCTCTTGTCCCAGAACTCCTCAACAAAATGGTGTTGTTGAGAGGAAGAACAGAACTCTTCAGGAGATGGCTAGAACCATGCTCCAAGAAACTGGCATGGCTAAGCACTTTTGGGCAGAGGCAGTAAATACAGCATGTTACATTCAGAATAGAATCTCTGTGAGACCAATTCTGAATAAGACTCCTTATGAATTGTGGAAGAACATAAAACCCAACATTTCTTATTTTCATCCTTTTGGCTGTGTTTGTTATGTTCTCAATACTAAGGATAGATTGCATAAATTTGATGCTAAGTCTTCTAAGTGTCTATTACTTGGTTATTCTGATAGATCTAAAGGTTTTAGATTTTATAATACTGATGCTAAGACTATTGAAGAATCTATTCATGTTAGATTTGATGATAAGCTTGACTCTGACCAGTCAAAGCTAGTTGAAAAGTTTGCAGATTTAAGCATTAATGTTTCTGACAAAGGCAAAGCTCCAGAGGAAGTTGAGCCAGAGGAAGATGAACCAGAGGAAGAAGCTGGTCCCTCTAACTCACAAACTCTGAAGAAGAGCAGAATCACTGCAGCTCATCCTAAGGAATTGATTCTGGGCAACAAAGATGAACCAGTCAGAACCAGATCTGCCTTCAGACCCTCTGAAGAGACCTTACTGAGTCTGAAAGGATTGGTGTCCTTAATTGAACCCAAGTCCATAGATGAAGCTCTTCAGGACAAGGATTGGATTCTGGCCATGGAAGAAGAATTGAATCAATTCTCCAAGAACGATGTTTGGAGCTTAGTGAAGAAGCCTGAGAATGTCCATGTTATTGGAACGAAATGGGTATTCAGAAACAAGCTAAATGAGAAAGGAGATGTAGTCAGAAACAAGGCAAGGCTAGTTGCTCAAGGCTACAGCCAGCAGGAAGGAATAGACTACACTGAAACATTTGCTCCAGTAGCTAGACTGGAGGCAATCAGACTATTGATCTCTTTCTCAGTAAATCACAACATAATTCTACATCAGATGGACGTAAAGAGTGCCTTCCTAAATGGTTATATCTCAGAGGAAGTCTATGTTCATCAACCCCCAGGTTTTGAAGATGAAAAGAAACCAGACCATGTGTTCAAATTGAAGAAATCACTCTACGGTCTGAAGCAAGCTCCCAGAGCATGGTATGAGAGACTTAGCTCATTCCTTCTGGAGAATGAGTTTGTAAGGGGTAAAGTAGATACAACTCTCTTTTGCAAGACTTATAAAGATGATATCTTAATTGTGCAAATTTATGTTGATGATATTATATTTGGTTCTGCTAATCAATCTCTATGCAAAGAATTTTCTGAGATGATGCAGGCTGAATTTGAGATGAGTATGATGGGAGAATTAAAGTACTTTCTGGGAATACAAGTTAATCAAACACCAGAAGGAACATATATCCATCAGAGCAAGTACACTAAAGAACTTCTGAAGAAGTTCAATATGCTGGAATCTACAGTGGCCAAGACTCCAATGCATCCAACATGCATTCTGGAAAAAGAAGATATAAGTGGTAAAGTATGTCAGAAGCTCTATCGTGGCATGATAGGTTCACTTCTATACTTAACTGCATCTAGGCCAGACATATTATTTAGTGTTCATTTATGTGCTCGTTTCCAATCAGATCCAAGGGAAACTCACTTAACTGCTGTTAAGAGGATCCTAAGGTATCTGAAAGGCACCACTAACCTTGGCTTGATGTATAAGAAAACATCAGAGTATAAGCTTTCAGGTTATTGTGATGCTGATTATGCTGGAGATAGAACAGAGAGAAAAAGTACTTCTGGAAATTGTCAATTTCTGGGAAGCAATCTAGTCTCATGGGCAAGCAAGAGGCAATCAACCATTGCACTATCAACTGCAGAGGCAGAATATATCTCAGCAGCAATATGCAGCACTCAGATGCTCTGGATGAAACATCAGCTGGAGGATTATCAGATCCTTGAGAGCAATATCCCAATCTATTGTGATAACACTGCTGCAATTTCATTGAGTAAGAATCCTATATTGCATTCAAGGGCAAAGCACATTGAGGTAAAGTATCATTTTATTAGAGATTATGTACAGAAGGGCGTACTTCTTCTGAAGTTTGTTGATACTGACCATCAATGGGCAGATATCTTTACAAAGCCCTTAGCTGAAGATAGATTTAATTTTATTCTGAAAAATCTAAGCATGGACTTTTGTCCAGAGTGAAGATGGATCAGAACCTCTGACTATGATACTTCTTGATCAGAAGATGTCTAGTCCAGAAGGTAACTCAATCAGAGTGTGTGTGCCCACTGGTACTGACTCTGAAGCTGAGACAACAACACGTGCGTCAGAATTTCTGATGCATAGTTCCTTGTGCCCGTGTGACAGTCTGTTATGATTGCGTGTAGATATGCTTATCTCCTGTGTGTGATTGTGTATTTTACTGTTACTATCTATCTTTAATTTTCAACCGTTGATCTTAAAGTGCTTTTTGAATCAACAACGGTTATTTGATAAAACCCACTATACACACACGTTCTCTCTCACTTCCGGTTTTCACTCTCGCACTCTCTGTTTTTCAAAACCGCCTCCTTCGTGATTTCTCTCTCGATCACTCCTCATCCTTCAAACTTCATCTTCTACCTCAAACCCTCAACCTCTTCAAAATGGTGAGACAAACCAGAAGATCTACTGCAGATGCACCTCAGTTCCCTCACATGGTAGTCGGTTTGGCAACGGGTCAACAAGGCTCTGAGAACCCAGCACAAGAACAAGCTCAAGCTCAAGAGCAGGTTGTTCCTATTGCAGAACGGGGCTGTGCCGTTCACTGTGTATTTCCTCCTGAGGAACTCCAAGTCCTGGCAGAATGGAGATTCAACCTCGACAACTTGGCTGCTAATGGGTTTGATCTTCGTCCTGAAGTCCAAGCTCAAGGTTGGGGAAACTACTTCAATCGACTTCGAGGACCGGTGTATGAGAAGCTAGTAAAGGAATTCTGGAAGCACGCTGATTGTGATGACACTCAGGTAGTCTCCTACATACTGGGTAGGAAGATCATCATCACGGAGAAGTCATTCGTGAATCTGCTTGGTGCAGAAACTGCTCATGGGTATCGGTTCTCACTAACGGAATCGAAGCTGAAACCCAGAACCAAGGACATAGTCAACAAGGCCCTGTACACCACTTTCAAACCGGGCAAGACGAGCTACAAGGTGATGGACCTTCATTCCAAACTCAGGATCTGGCACAAGATCCTGCTCAACTGCATCAATCAGCGACCAAAGGGAAGTTCTCCAGACTACATCAACTTCAACCAGAAGGCGATGCTGTTCTTCATTCAAGACAAGGAGAAGATCTGCCTTCCCTACTTCCTGTTCTCCTATTTGAAGGAATGCATCCGGAAGTCTCGCACCACCGCCTCCATCAAGTCAGCCATCAAATATATCCCTTTTGGGAGGCTGCTCTCAGACTTTCTCATTGAAAGCAACTTGGTGCAAGATTTGATCAATGCTGGTTGCACAGAGGACTTGAGCACAATTGTCAGTGACGTCTTCACTGCCAACTCTTTGAAGAAGATGGGCTTAATCCAGAAGAAGATTGCTCCTGCTCATGAAGACACATCTTCTGAGATCAGAGGAAGACGAATGCCTCTGAATAACTACCCTCTGTGGACTCAAGCAGACCATCCTGAAGCCATTAGATGCTATGTTGAAGACCTCAGGGCTCAAGGATTCGAGATTGACCTTGATGAGTTTGTCAGCAGACTTCCACCAGCTCCAGAGTATTCTTCTCCTCCAAAGAAGAAAACCAAGAGGAAGATGGTTCTGGAAGATTCCTCAGAGGAATCTGATGTCCCTCTGGTCAAGAAACCGAAGAGCAAGCCTGCTGATGATGATGGTGATGATAGTGAGGATGGTCCTCCAAAGAAGAAGCAGAAGAAAGTCAGAATTGTGGTGAAGCCTACTCGGGTGGAACCAGCTGCTGCAGAGGTCAGAAGGACTGAAGCTCCTGCCAGAGTGACTCGATCATCAGCACATACAAGTAAGCCTGCACTTACCTCTGATGATGATTTGAATTTATTTGATGCACTCCCGATTTCTTCCTTACTCCAACACTCTTCAAATCCCCTCACTCCTATTCCTGAAACCCAACCAGCCGCACAAACCACCTCTCCACCACATTCCCCAAGATCTTCCTTCTTTCAACCTTCTCCTACTGAAGCACCTCTCTGGAATTTGCTTCAGAACCAACCCTCTAGGTCAGAAGATCCAACCTCTCTCCTTACCATTCCATACGACCCATTACCTTCTGAACCCATCATCCATGACCAAACCGAGCCCAACCAAACAGAACCACAACCCAGAACGTCTGATCACTCTGCTCCCAGAGCATCAGCACGTCCTGCTGTCAGACCCACGGATACAGACTCTTCATCAGCCTTCACACCTGTATCCTTCCCCATCAATGTGATTGACTCTCCTCCCTCCAACACTTCTGAATCAATTAGAAAATTCATGGAGGTTAGGAAAGAGAAGGTATCTGCCTTGGAAGAATATTACCTTACATGTCCAAGCCCTAGGCAATATCCTGGCCCTAGACCTGAACGTCTAGTTGACCCAGATGAACCTATCTTGGCCAATCCTATCCAAGAGGCAGACCCCTTAGTCCAACAAGCTCACCCTGTCCCTGACCAACAAGAGCCAATTCAACCAGACCCTGAACCTGAACAATCAGTGTCTAACCAATCCTCGGTTAGATCACCTCACCCTCTGGTTGAAACTTCAGACCCTCACCGTGGAACCTCTGAACCCAATGCTCCCATAATTAACATTGGTTCTCCACAAGGTGCCTCTGAAGCTCATAGCAGCAATCACCCAGCCTCTCCTGCACCCAACCTCTCCATCATTCCCTATACTCACCTTCAACCCACATCTCTCTCTGAGTGCATCAATATTTTCAATCATGAAGCCTCCTTGAGGCTCCGCAATGTGCACGGTCAGACTGATCTCAGTGAGAATGCTGACAATGTGGCTGATGAGTGGAACAATTTGAGCACTTGGCTAGTGGCTCAGTTTCCCGTTATGCTGCAGCTCCTGCATGCAGAGGGCAGTCAGAGCATTGAGGCTGCAAAGCAAAGGTTTGCTAGGAGGGTGGCTCTTCACGAACTAGAACAGAGAAACAAGCTTCTTGAAGCCATTGAAGAAGCCTAGAGAAAGAAAGAACAAGACGAAGAAGCTGCACGTCAAGCAGCAGCTAAGGCTGAACAAGCAAGACTTGAGGCAGAGCGTCTTGAAGCTGAGGCTGAGGCAGAGCGACTTGCACCAGTTATGTTTACTCCTGCTGCTTCTGCTTCCATTCCAGAACCTCAAGCTGCTCAGAACGTTCCTTCCAGCTCTACTCAGACAAGCTCATCCAGACTCGACATCATGGAACAACGTCTTGACACTCATGAATCCATGCTGATTGAGATGAAGCAAATGATGATGGAACTTCTGCGCCGTACTGACAAACCTTAGTCTTAGGATCTCTTCTTTTTCTTCTTTCGTTTACTTTGTTTTCCTTTTTGTTAAACTCTGTTTATTCTTTTTAATTACTTATTTTCATTTGTTCGTTTGTGATTCTATATGCATATATCTATATATATTTGTGTCACATATGTTTGCAAAACCTGGTTTATTCATAATTGTTCTATGTTTACATCATACTTCTTTCCATCATACATTATTCCCTATATCTAGAATGGAGGATCCTTCCTCATTCTTCTGCATTCTTGGCGCTGCTCCACTCTTTCCTTCTCCAGACGATCCAGTGTATACTCTATGTTGCCGAGTCTGATGCTCAGCTCCTCTCTCTCTAGACTATCTTCTGTCGTCTTAAGTCTCTTTTCCACAGTCTCCTTCTCTTCCAGCAGATTCAGCTCCCGCTGGCAAAGCCCCTGAATCTCCTCCACGAAGCAGAGGAACTCCTTCAGATCTTTCTCCATCTCTGGACCAAGATCTTCTTCCAGCAGTGTCTTCGTCAGCTCTTGTATGGTCTTTGTACCATCGGGATGCCTAATATTGAGGAACATATCTTCCTCAAAAGCCTTCCTTCTGAGCTCTTCTAATGTCGTTCTGTATGATGCCATTTTTTTCTTACTGAAAATTATTCGAGGTGTGAAGCTTACCTTTCTCTCCAACGTTTCTTTTCTTATAGGCTTCACTTTCTCTCTGAAAGTTAATGCTCCTACAGTTTCTCGCGGTTAAGTTCTTGGTAACTGACCCTTCTATTTACTCACTTGACCGGTGGTAAACGTTCATCCCTTGCATTAACTCTCCTATTTATTTTCGCCTAACTCTGATTCTTACATCATTTTCATTTTCCTTAAACTTAGACCTTCTCTAAGGGGGAGTACCTTGTACTTCAAGCTAAGTTTTTCACACCCCAAGCTTTTTGCTTATGACAAAAAGGGGGAGTAAACCCAGTTTTTGATGTGTAAGATGTGTTAGTGTGACTTATTTTTCTTTTGGAGATTTTAAGAGTTCCACCTTCATGACCATAGATGTGTCACTGGGCAAATACAAGGAATACATTTCACTTCTTCTGAAGTGATTCTAAGTTGACTCTGATACCCAAGACTCTGATACCCTGTCTATGACTCTGATCACTTATGCGCTCTGATTATTAGTTTTTCATCTATGTCATAAGCCTTTTACTCTGAACTCTTATATGTTTTAGCTCAGAATCTAGATTTTACTAACGTTTTCATCAAGTGTTAGATTCAGGGGGAGCTAAACTCAGAATCAAGCAGTGACTTGAATTCAGAATGAGCAAGATAAACTATTCACATCAGGATAAGTCTTATTCTATATCTCTAAACTCTGAGTGAATTCAGTTTATTGTCTAAGAATTGTTCATCAAAAATCTTAGTTTTGTCATCATCAAAAAGGGGGAGATTGTAAGATCAAGTTTTGATCTAGTAGTACAACTCATGTTTTGATGATTACAAGTTAACCTTTTGATATGAACAATTGTGTTACTCTAACGTGTTTTTCTGAGTGTGCTAGTTACAGGCTCTGACCTCAACTCAATCTCACACAAATCAGAAGCACTGTGTATAAAGGGTAACCCAAGCAACGCTTTCGCATTCACCATGTTCAGTATGAACAGTGGAAAAGCTTCAGAAGATCTGAAGCTATACAAACTCTGATGAGGACTCAGTCGCTAGAAGCTCTGAAGATCCAGAAGTTCTGATAGCCAAGAAACACTGAAGGTTCAGATGTTCTGATGGTGTAGAAGACTCTGAAGATCCAGAAGCTGAATAGTGGAAACTCTGAAGTCCAGAAGCAAGAAACTCTGAAGGCCATGTTCTTCCCTCTGAGTTCAGAATCAGAAGATACAATGGTCAGAGGATCTGTGCTTTCCCTCTGACTCTGATCAACCGGCTTCACAAGTTCCAATATGAAGTATTCCCCTGATCAGAAGTCTCCTAGGTTAAAAGGTCAAGTCGCTATCCAAGTACAAAAGCAAGTGTACCTTCCTGACGACCTACCTAACGTTCTCAGCCACAGCAGAAGCTGGATTTTCCAGAACTGCCCTCCAACGGTAGCATTTCCCATGCAACGCTCAACCCTAATCCTTGGAGTATATATAGAGGCTGAAGATTGAAAGAAGCGGAAAAAAAAACATACGAGAAGCAACACACGCGCAAGATATTCAAAATATTCTAAGCTTTCTTTCATCCTGTAATTTATTTAGTTTACACTCAGCTTATTCAGAAGCAAACCCTTGTAAACACCAACCTCAAACAGTTGTTTGATTTTCCTTTAGGAGATCAAGGTTGATCGGATCCTAGAGAAGACTAAGAGAGTGAATCTTAGTGTGAGCTAAGTCAGTGTAATTGTTAGTCACTTGTAGGTTTCAAGTGCAGTTGTAACTCTTACCTGATTAGTGGATTGCCTTCATTCTAAGAAGGAAGAAATCACCTTAACGGGTGGACTGGAGTAGCTTGAGTGATTTATCAAGTGAACCAGGATAAAATCCTTGTGTGCTTTTCTATCTCTATCTTTTGCACTTAGTTCTCGAAAAGATTTGTTAAAATCTTTAAGGTGGTAGTTTTGTACTAAAAACGTTATTCAAACCCCCCCTTTCTACCGTTTTTCATACCTTCAGGGTCATGGTCACCCCTTCCATCACCATAATCCGGATGAACACCGGCGTCATGCATCAAGCTCAAATCGATCATCCCCTGCTCCAAGGTATTGAAATCCATGGGGCCATTGTACCTGGGGTCTGATGTGCTACCTCCCCTCCAATGGAGATCAAGATCCCTGTGTAGGTGATCTTGCCTCAAAAACATCCGCCCGAAAGCGGCCTCCATCCAAGCTGGAGAAGGGTCAGCACGTGGTGGAGTAACTATCTCGTTCACCACTTCAACATTCTCTTCTTCCTCCTCTTCTTCTTCTTCTTCATCTTCCTCTCCCGCTGGCTCCTCAGGATCCTCTTCCTCTTCCTCCTCTTGAGGCATTCTTGCCGTCCATTCTTGATAAAGCTGAGTGATCCTCTCCTTACTGAGTATAGGGGCAACTGGCAACCTCTTCTCAATAACATGGACTGGCCTCCTAGCTCCGTCCCTCACTGCATGAATCAAAGAGCAAATCAAGTGAGGGAAGATGGGCCGATGCTTGTCTTTACTCCCGTTGTAGAGGGAATAAATCCGACCAGCAATGATAGTGGCAACGTCCATAGGATGGCCTCTCACAATGCAGTAGATGGCAACCATTGTAACCTATCTAACTTCAGATTTGTTAGAGCTAGGAATGAGGGAATCCTGCAAAAATTCGGCCCAAACTCTAGCTAGCGGTGTCATATCCTTCCTCCGCACAAAAATGATCTCATCATCAACTGCTTCCCAGTCTCGCCCAGGCCTAACATTCACTGCCTTCATGTCCTTTAAGATCTCCGGTGACTTCTCCTTTAAAAGGTCATGATAGGTGGCCTTCTCGGGGAAGAACTCCTTCTCTTGGTCCTCCGTGAGGAGACCAAGATGCCTGCGAATGACTACTGGGTTGTAATCAATCACATCTACCCTGAACCAAGATGAATTCACTGGTAGCCTGGACCTGTCCTCTTGATTGTCACAGTAGGTGTTCGCGTAGAACTCCCTCACCATGACCTCACAGGCAAACGGAATGGGGTTATTGGTCAATTCGCAAGTGTACGAATACCTCCGGGTTTTCAAATATCGAACCACAGGGATTGTGAGTGAGATTTGTTGATTTAAGCCTAAAGTTTGCAAGTTTCTAAAGCGATAAAATTCAGAAATTGGTTTTAGTTGTTTGTGACAAAAGTTTTGCAAAAGAGCAATGTTGAAGATGTTGTAAATAACAATTGATAGAAAATTGCCTTGGGTTGTTGATCATCTAATCCACTTTAGTCCACCTATCCTATGCATGTGACACCTTGATTTATCTCTCGTTGCTATAGCCTATGTACTTACTAGTTGATTCCTCACAAAAGTAATTCTCTCAAACTGAAAGTTAAGCCCAATTCCTTGTGTACTTAAACATTCATAAGAGGTAAATAAGCATGTATATTCAGGCCAACAAAACCCTCCCCTCACTCTATGCCTAGAAGCAAGTATAGAAGGATCTATTTCAATTCATGTCCCTAAATCATAACAAACTTCCATTTGATTATAATCTAGCCTATAGCAAAGGTGCACCAAAGCTAAACATGCAAAAAGGAATTGAAATACAAGATTAAATCAAGAACTCATGCATAGAGATAGGATTTAACAAACTAAAACTTCATAGAATCTCTTAACCCAAAGCAAAAAAGGAAACTAGCCACTCATGGCTAGTGAATTCATGTAGAAAATGTAATGAAAACCTGAGAAAAATACAAGTTGGAAGCCTCCCTTGGCCCCAAAGTTCTCCTCAGCTCTCAAACTTGATCAAAAATGAGTAAAAATGTCTAACTCCCTAAAGAAATTGGCCTAAGCCTTATTTATAGGCAGAAAATACGAGTTTGGGCGCTCAGCCGCCAATTCAGAGCGTCTGAGCGCCAATTGCATGCCCAAAACATGCTCTCTAGAGCTAATTGGCGCCTAGGCGCCAATTCCCAGCGCCTCGGCGCCAATTCCAAAAGCTTCAGGAAATTGCACTAGCGCCTAGGCACTCAAGCTCGCTTGGAAAAGACTCTTTGGCTACTGTAACTCATCTTTCAATCCTCTTTAAGCCCTCTTTAAGTCCTCCTTCAATTCCATGCTTCTTGGCTTTCTACTACCTTCAGTTTCTGCTCTCCAAACCTAACCAACAAGTCAAGGAAGAATCTAGAAGCTCAAAGAGCTCATTAGCACAAGAGGTCCTTCATTTAACACAACAAAACCATGCAAGTCCTAAACTTTCTTAAAATGCAAGAAAAGTCCCTATAAAACTACAAAATTACCAAAACAAAGCAAAGACTCAAGAAAAGATAAAACTGCATGATAATGCATGAAACACTACATGAGACTCAACAAAAAGACTCAAAACAAAGAAAGAAATGACCCTAAAAACACTACTAAAATAGGGTCATCACACCATTATACTCAACGGCAACTCGCCCTCGAGCGTAAATAACACTCGCTTGCCCTCAAGCGCAAGAAATGCTCCCAAACAAGTGCTCTCAACAAGGAATACTTCACAAAAACAGGGGGTCATCAATCATCATCATTGTCATCACCATCAGAGGGATCATTCTCCTCAGAGGCTTCAACTTGCTTTCTCTTGGTCTTCCTCTTCCTAGGAGATTCAAAGTCAGGAGGATCTGGGAGATTCCTGAAGAATTCATCCACATCAATCTCAAAGCCTTGCCGCCTCAAGTCATCAAGGTAGATTATGATTGCCTCTGGGTCATCAGCCTTGGACCAGAGGGGGTAGTCCTTCAGATCGGTTCTTCTTCTTGGTCTTGCATCAGCAATTTTGACTTCAACCTTTGTTTCTATCAGACCCATTCTCTTCATAGAAGTAGGAGTGAAGCCATCCCCAGTAATTGTTGTCAAGTCTTCAGTGCATCCTAATCTTTGCAGATCCTTTATCAGTTTGCTCTCAATGAAGAAGTCAGAAAGTAATCTGCCAAATGGTATGTATTTGATTGCAGACTTGGGTGAAGCAGTACTTCTTGACTTCTTGATGCACTCCTTCAGATAATATAAGTGAATGTAGGGCAGGCAGACTTTGCGGTGCTCCTTGATAAAGAAGAGCAACACCTTCTGAGTGAAGTTGATGTAATCTGGAGAGCTTCCCTTAGGCCTTTGATTTATGCAGTTCAGAAGAATCTTGTGCCAGATTCTCAGATCAGGATGAAGATCCTTGGTCTTAGAGTCATTTTTCCCTGGCTTCCATGTAGAATAAAGAGCCATGTTGACTGCCTCTTTGGTTTTTGGTTTGACTTTGGATTCTTGAAGCTGGAATCTGTAGCCTTTGCTTGTCTCTGCACCCAGAAGCCTTACAAACGATTTCTCAGAAATGATAATCCTCTTTCCCAGAACAAACGACACCACTTGATGCTCGTTGCAGTCAGCGTGCTTCCAGAATTCCTTCACAAGTTTATCATAAACTGGACCATGGAGTCTTTGGAAATACCCTTCCCATCCTTGAGCTTGAGCTTCAGGACGAAGATCAACTCCATTGTCAGCAATGTTGTCTAGGTCAAATCTCCATTCAGCAAGAACTTGGAGATCTTCTGGAGGGAAGACGCAGGTAACTGCACGTCTTCTCTAAGATAAGGGAACAACATCTTCCGCGTCTTGGACTTGTGCTTGAGAACCCTCAGTCGATCTAGGACGCAGAGTAGGACCCACTTGCCTGGTTGGAAGACCCACAACCATTCTAGGGAATACTCTTCCATCGGCGGAATTTGACCTTTCACCGGAGTCAGCTCTTTTAGAATTCGCCATAGTTGAAGGTTGGAGGTTTGGGTAGAAGAGAGATGAGTGAAATCGAGAGAGAATTGAAGAGAATGAGGGTTTTTGCACACAGGAGAGAGAAGCAAATAACACGAGTGATGGAGAACGTGTGTGCGTAGTTGTTTTAGAAGGTAACCGTTGTTGATTGTAAAAGCAAAAGTAAAATCAACGGTTAAAAATTAAGAACATCATTATGAGCAGTTACTACACAGATCACACGGTGGAGAAAAAGCACATCAACACTCATTACAACAGATTGTCAACACGGGCACAAGAAACGATGTATCAAAGTAACTGACACATGCTTACTGTCTCGTCTCAGAGTAAGCCCCAATGGTTACTTATCTTCTCACTGAGTTACCTTCTGAACTAGACATCTTTTGATGAGGAAGCATCATAGTCAGAGGTTCTGATTCATCTTCATACTGGACAAAAGTCCATATTCAGATTTTTCAGCATAAATTTAAATCTATCATCTACTAAGGGCTTCGTAAAGATATCTGCCCATTGATGATCAGTATCAACAAACTTCAGAAGAAGCACGCCCTTTTGAACATAATCTCTAATAAAGTGATACTTTACCTCAATGTGTTTTTCCCTTGAGTGTAAGATTGGATTCTTACTAACAGTGGATAATGCAATAGTAGACTGCCTCTTGCTTGCCCATGAGACTAAGTTACTTCCCAGAAATTGACAATTTCCAGAAGTACTCTTTCTTTTAGTTCTATCTCCAGCATAATCAGCATCACAATAACCTGAAAGCTTATACTCTAATGTTTTCTTATACATCAAGGCAAGGTTAGTGGTACCTTTCAGATATCTGAGAATTCTCTTAACAACAGTTAAGTGAGTTTCTCTAGGATCTGATTGGAATCGAGCACATAAGTGTACACTAAACAGAATATCTGGCCTAGATGCAGTTAAGTATAGGAGTGAACCTATCATTCCACGATAGAGCTTCTGACATACTTTTCCACTGGCATCTTCTTTCTCCAGAATGCATGTAGGATACATAGGGGTCTTAGCAATTATTGATTCTGTCATATTGAACTTCTTCAGAAGTTCCTTGGTGTACTTGCTCTGATGAATGTAAGTAGCTTCTGGTTTTTGATCAACTTGTATTCCCAGAAATTACTTGAGTTCTCTCATCATACTCATTTCAAATTCAACCTGCATCACCTCAGAAAATTCTTTGCAAAGAGATGGATTAGCTGATCCAAATATAATATCATCAACATAAATTTGCACAATTAAGATATCATCTTTGTAAGTTTTGCAAAAGAGAGTTGTATCTACTTTACCCCTTACAAACTCATTTTCCAGAAGGAATGAGCTGAGTCTCTCATACCATGTTCTGGGAGCTTGCTTCAGACCATAGAGAGATTTCTTCAATTTGAAAACATGGTCAGGGTTTTTCTCATCTTCAAAACCAGGAGGTTGGTGCACATATACTTCCTCTGAGATGTATCCATTCAGGAAGGCACTCTTAACATCCATCTGATGAAGAATTATGTTGTGATTCACTGAGAAGGAGATCAGAAGTCTGATTGCTTCCAATCTTGCTATTGGAGCAAATGTTTCAGTATAATCTATTCCTTCTTGCTGACTGTAGCCTTGAGCAACTAGACTTGCTTTGTCTCTGACTACATCTCCTTTTTCATTCAGCTTGTTTCTGAATACCCATTTGGTTCCAATGATGTGAGCGCCTTGAGGTTTCTTGACAAGGTTCCAAACATCATTCTTGGAGAATTTGAAGGTGTGAAAAACGGTAGAAAGGGGGGGGGGGTTGAATAACGTTTTCAATATAAAACTTCCACCTTAATATTTAAAGTAAATCTTTTCGGTTTCTCTGAGAGAGAAGGTGCAGCGGATAAAGATAGAGAGAAGAGAGAAGCACACACGTATTTTATCCTGGTTCACTTGATAAATCCCTCAAGCTAATCCAGTCCACCTGTTAAGGTGATTTCTTCCTTCTTAGAATGAAGGCAATCCACTAATCAGATAATTGTTACAACTGCACTTGAAATCTACAAGTGACTAACAATACACTGACTTAGCTATCACTAAGATTCACTCTCTTAGTCTTCTCTAGGATCCGATCAACCTTGATCTCCTAAAGGAATCACCACTAAGGTTCACTCTCTTAGTCTTCTTAAGGATACTGACCTACCCGGTCCCTTAAGGAAAATCAAACAACTGTTTGAGGTTGGTGTTTACAAAGGTTTGCTTCTAAATAAGCTGAGTATAAACCAAATAAGAATAGATGAAGAAAGTAGAGGCTTGAATCTTTTCTTGTATTGCAGCTCTTGATTTCACTCTCTCTAGACAGCTTTCTTCTTTTCTTCAGCCTTAAATAGTCAAAGGTGCAAAGGATATTTCTGTTGAGAGAATATGACCGTTGGAGGGCATTTCTGGAACTTCCAGAACCTGCTGTGGCTGAACCTTGGTAGGTAGGCTTTTCAGAATAGTATACTGCTCTTGTACTTCTTGATAGAGACATTTGCCTTTAACCATTGACTTCTGATCAGAGGAATGCTTCGTGTTTGAACTTGTGAAGCTTGGTGATCAGAGTCAGAGGGAAGCTTGAATCCTCTGATCCTCGTAACTTCTGCTTCTGGACCTTCAGAGCCTTTGGTCCTCCAGAGCTTCTGATCCTCAGATCCTCTGATCCTCAGATCCTCTGATCCTCAGATCCTCTGATCTTCAGATCCTCTGATCCTCAGATCCTCTGATCCTCAGATCTTCAGATCTTCAGATCCTCTGATCCTCAGATCCTCTGATCTTCAGATCCTCTGATGAATATATCTTCTGGTGTCAGAATCAGAACCTGTTTGTCAAAACACTCAAGACAAACGTTAGAGTATCATAATTGTTCATCCACAAATAAATACTTGTTTTCATCAAAACATAGAGTTGTACCACATGACCAAATCTTGATCTTACAATCTCCCCCTTTTTGATGATGACAAAACCATGTATTTTGATGAACAACTCTAAACAAATAAACTAAATACACTCAGAGTATAAGGTATCAGAGTTAAAACTTATCCTGATGTGTATAGTTTATCTAGCTCCTTCTGAATCCAAGACTCGAGCTTGATTCTGAGCTAAGCTCCCCCTGAATCTAATACTTAATATCAACCACGTTAGAAGTATCTAGATTCTGAGCTATATTGAAGTATGTGATCAGAGTTAATTGAGTCATAAAATGTATCATAGCATTCAGAGAGATGACATCAATCAGAATGTATCGTTAGAGCATAGAAATTGATCACATAAGCACATAAGGGAGTTGTCAAGATACTATTATCACATAAGCACATAAGGGAGTTGTCAAGATACTATTAGTTCTCCTCCTTTTTGTCATAAGCAAGAAGAATGAAGGCGGAAAAAATTAGTAAGAGCATAAAACGAAATACTCCCCCTCAGAAGGAATACCAAGGGATACTTGGCTGCTGATTTGTATATCTTCTGATGAGAGCAGAAGTGTGGTTCTGGTGACATCTCTATTCTGGACAAAATTTCATCTTCAGATACTTCAGAATGAGAAGCTAGGAACCCTCTCTTCTTCTGAGGATGCAAGTCAGAAGTTGTAGTAGCATCTTCTGATGTTGTTGCTTCTGGTTTAACAAGTTCTGAGTCTTTGTACCAATGATTCCTTGACCAAATCTTACTCTACTGATGCCTCCAAGAACAGCTTCACCTTCAAGTTCAAGTTTTGGATCTTGGGACATATGTCTTTCTCCCATCATGTGTTGCTTGCATCCACTGTCCAGGTTCCATGGTTGGAGTTTCGATGGACCTATTGAAGATATCTGCAACATATATAATCTTATCCCTAGGTACCCACTTTTCTGGGTCCTTTCTTGTTAGTTAGCCCAGCTGACAACTGTGGGTCTTTCAACAGGATAATATAAAGGAATTTGAGCATGATATTTTGACATAGAGAAAGTTCCTTTATTAAGAGATGATGAAGCAACTTCAGAAGGTTTAGAATAACCAATGCCATATATTCCATTTCTGCTTACGCCATAGATTATTGAAGCCATTAAGCTTCTGTCTACGCTTTTAGCCAGGAATCTTTGAAAAGATTTTTCATATATAGATTCATTCTTACTAACAGATGCATCACAAGCAATAACTTCTTCTAACTTAATAACGTGATTTTTGAGCACAGAGTTAGAGTTGACTAAAGCATGATTACTCACATTTAATTCAGAAATCTTTTTCTCATGTTCAACAGAAGTTTCAGAGGCAGCAGAGAAAGAATCAAATACCTCATTTTCATCGTCAGAGTCTGGATCTCCTTCTGATTCTGAGTCAGAGTCAACAACATCCTTTGACTCTGCTTCTTTGTCTTTGACAATAGCCATGAGTCCTTGGACTTCACCATCAGAGTCAACATCCTCTGACTCTGATTCATCAAAAGTCACCATCAGACTCTTCTTGGTCTTGAAATGCTTCTTTGACTTTTTGTCCTTTGATGAGCCTTTGAATTTGCTCTGCCTGTGCTTCCAGATGCAGTTGAGCTTTCTGGATATCAGAGTCAGCTCATCCTCATCAGAATCTTCAGAGGCTTCTTCAGATTCTTCTGCTTCTGCTTGGAGAGCCTTAGCCTTTTCAGATTTGGATTTCAAGGCAATAGACTTCTTCTTGTGATCTTGATGTTCAGCACGCTTTAGTTCATGACACTTCAGTATGCTTATGAGTTCTTCCAAACTCATCTGCTCAACATCTCTTGTGAGCTCCAAGGAAGTTATCAAAGGCATCCAGCTTTCAGGAAGACCTCTAAGGATCCTCATGACATGATCCGCAGTGGTGTAGCTATTGTTGAGGGGTCTTATTCCAACAATAATCCACTGGAATCTGGAAAACATATCCTCAATGGATTCGTCAGGTTCCATTTGGAAGGATTCATATTTCTGGATCAAAGACAGTGCCTTTGATTCTTTCACTTTCTTGTTTCCTTCATTAGACATCTTCAAGGATTCAAAGATGCCCTTGGCGGAATCACGATCAGTAATTTTCTCATATTCTTCATATGAAATGGCACTTTGCAGAATAGCTCTTGATCGGTGATGATCTCTGAACTCCTTCTTTTGATCTTCACTCATCTTCTCCCTTGGGATCTTTACACCATGTTCATCAACAGGAGGGGTGTAGCCATAAACAACAAAATCCCAAAGATCAGGATCAAAGCCAAGAAAGAAGCTTTTGATTCTATCTTTCCAAAAATCAAATCTCTGACCATCAAAGATAGGTGGTCTTGCACTGTATTGATATTTGCTTGTAGTAGTGGTGGAATCCATGAGTTTTTCACACTGGCCCGGATCTACTGAACATTGTTAAGTGTGGTAATCAGAACTTGTGCTCTGATACAAATTGAAGGTGTGAAAAACGGTAGAAAGGGGGGGGGGGTTTGAATAACGTTTTCAATATAAAACTTCCACCTTAAGATTTAAAGTAAATCTTTTTGGTTTCTCTGATATAGAAGGTGCAGCGGATAAAGATAGAGAGAAGAGAGAAGCACACACGTATTTTATCCTGGTTCACTTGATAAATCCCTTAAGCTAATCCAGTCCACCCGTTAAGGTGATTTCTTCCTTCTTAGAATGAAGGCAATCCACAAATCAGATAATTGTTACAACTGCACTTGAAATCTACAAGTGACTAACAATACACTGACTTAGCTATCACTAAGATTCACTCTCTTAGTCTTCTCTAGGATCCGATCAACCTTGATCTCCTAAAGGAATCACCACTAAGATTCACTCTCTTAGTCTTCATAAGGATACTGACCTACCCGATCCCTTAAGGAAAATCAAACAACTGTTTGAGGTTGGTATTTACAAAGGTTTGCTTCTAAATAAGCTGAGTGTAAACCAAATAAGAATAGATGAAGAAAGTAGAGGCTTGAATCTTTTCTTGTATTGCAGCTCTTGATTTCACTCTCTCTAGACAGCTTTCTTCTTTTCTTCAGCCTTAAATAGTCCAAGGTGCAAAGGATATTTCTGTTGAGAGAATATGACCGTTGGAGGGCATTTCTGGAACTTCCAGAACCTGCTGTGGCTGAACCTTGGTAGGTAGGCTTTTCAGAATAGTACACTGCTCTTGTACTTCTTGATAGAGACATTTGCCTTTAACCATTGACTTCTGATCAGAGGAATGCTTCGTGTTGGAACTTGTGAAGCTTGGTGATCAGAGTCAGAGGGAAGCTTGAATCCTCTGATCCTCGTAACTTCTGGTTCTGGACCTTCAGAGCCTCTGGTCCTTCTGAGCTTCTAATCCTCAGATCCTCTGATCCTCAGATCTTCTGATCCTCAGATCCTCTGATCTTCAGATCCTCTGATCTTCAGATCCTCTGATCCTCAGATCTTCTGATCTTCAGATCCTCTGATCCTCAGATCTTCTGATCTTCAGATCCTCTGATCCTCAGATCCTCTGATCTTCAGATCCTCTGATGAATATATCTTCTGGTGTCAGAATCAGAACCTGTTTGTCAAAACACTCAAGACAAACGTTAAAGTATCATAATTGTTCATCCACAAATAAATACTTGTTATCATCAAAACATAGAGTTGTACCACATGACCAAATCTTGATCTTACAGAATTGATTCAGTTCTTCTTCCATTGCCAAAATCCAGTCTTTGTCTTGAAGAGCTTCATCAATTGATTTTGGTTCAATTAGGGATACCAATCCCTTCAGACTAAGTAGAGTCTCTTCAGAGGGTCTGAATGTTGATCTGGTTCTGACTGGTTCATCTTTGTTTCCCATAATCATCTCCTTAGAGTGAGAGGCAAAAATTCTGCTCTTCTTCTGAGGCTGTGAATCAGAGGGACCAACTTCCTCTTGAGAGTCTTCATCTGGCTCAGTTTCCTCTGGAGCTTTGCCTTTGTCAGAAACATTAATACTCATATCTACAAACTTTTCAACTAGCTTTGACTGATCCTGGTCAAGCTTATCATCAAATCTAACATGAATAGATTCTTCAATAGATTTAGCATCAGTATTATAAATTCTAAAACATTTAGATCGTTCAGAGTAACCAAATAATAGACATTTAGAAGATTTAGAATCAAACTTATGTAATCTATCCTTAGTATTCAGAGCATAGCAAACGCAACCAAAAGGATGAAAATAAGAAATGTTGGGTTTTACTTTTTTCCACAATTCATAAGGGACTCTTATTCAGAATTGGTCAGATAGAGATCCTGTTCTGAATGTAACATGCTGTGTTTATTGCCTCTGCCCAGAAGTGCTTTGCCATGTCAGTTTCTTGAAGCATGGTTCTAGCCATCTCTTGAAGAGTTCTATTCTTTCTCTCTACAACACCATTCTGTTGAGGAGTTCTAGGACAAGAGAAATCATGTTCAATTCCATAGGAATCAAACAGACTCTCAAACTTGTTATTCTCAAACTCTCCACCATGATCACTTCTGACACGCATAATCCTGCAAGCCTTTTCGTTTTGCACTTGGGCAATAAAGGTAGAGAACACAGAATGAGACTCATCCTTGCGGGATAGAAATTTTACCCATGTCCAGCGGCTATAGTCGTCAACAATGACCATCCCATATCTCTTGCCACCTATAGACTCAGTTTTCACTGGTCCAAAAAGGTCGATATGCAGAAGTTCCAACGGCCTTGGAGTGGAAACAAAATTCTTTGCCTTGAAAGGGACTTTTGTAAATTTGCCTTTCTAACATGCTTCACAAAGAGCGTCTGAAGAGAACTTCAGAGTGGGTAAGCCCCTGACAAGGTCAAGCTTACTCAGCTGAGAGATCTTTCTCATACTGGCATGCCCTAACCGTCTATGCCATACCCATTGCTCGACCTGACTTACGGCCCTGGAAGACTTTTGATTGAAGATTATATCATAACCCTTGTCAGCTAATTGACTTATAGACAATAAGTTATGATTTAAGCCATCTACCAACAGAACATTATCAATGCATGGACTATTATGAACACCAATAGTACCTGAACCAACAATTTTACCCTTCTCATTTCCTCCAAAGCCAACTTCGCCTTCAGGCTTAAGTTTTAACTCTTGGAACATACGCCTTTCTCCCGTCATGTGACGCGAGCATCCACTGTCCAGATACCATGATTGGTGTTTCAGTGGAGCGATCAAGGATATCTGCAACATAGATAATCTTATCCTTAGGTACCCATTTTCTGGGTCCTTTCTTGTTAGTTACCCCAGAGGTTCTGATGACCTTGGGTTTCTCAACATGATAACATAAGGGAATTTGAGCATGATATTTAACACAGAAGGAGTTCCCTTTTTACGAGAGGGTTTAGCAAATTTAGCAGGGAATGATTCAGTCAAAATAGTACCAGAGGGTACAAAATGTTCATGCAGAGGTTTGGCCTTAGGCATAGGAGGCTCATTTCTACTTGATCCAGAATAGCCAATGCCACTCATTCCATTTATGCTAACGCCATAGATCATTGAAGCCATCAAGCTTCTATCTACGCTTTTAGCTAGGAATCTTTGAAAGGATTTTTCATATTTAGATTCATTCTTTATATCAGAGGCATCACATGCAACAAATTCTTCTAACTTGATAATCTGGTTTTTAAGCACAGAGTTAGAGTTAACTAAAGCATGAATATTTTCTTTTAGCTCAGAAATAATTTTCTCATGTTCAGCAGAAGTCTTAGAGACAGCAGAGAAATCTTTTTTCAACTTTTTATGCTTAGTCAAGAGAGAGTTATATTTATCCATGATATTAGACAAAGCACATTTAAGTTCAGAGGTTGAGAAGGAAGCGAATACCTCATTTTCATCGTCAGAGTCTGGATCTTCCTCTGATGCTGATTCAGAATTAGTTGCTTCTTTTGACTCTGCTTCTTTGTTCTTGACAATAGCCATGAGTCCTTCAACAACTTCTCCATCAGAGTCAACATCCTCTGACTCTGATTCATCAAAGTCACCATGAGACCTTTCTTAGCTTTGATATGCTTCTTTGGCTTCTTGTCCTTTTTCAGCTTAGGACAATCACTCTTGTAATGCCCTGGTTCTTTGCATTCAAAGCATGTGACTTCCTTTTATGAAGACTTCTTCTGACCAGAAGAAGATTCATTCTTTCCTTTATACTTTCCAGAGCCTTTGTACTTGCTCTGCCTGTGCTTCCAGATGCGGTTAAGCCTTCTGGAGATCAGAGTCAGCTCATCCTCATCAGAATCTTCAGAGGCTTCTTCAGATTCTTCTTCTTCTGCTTGGAGAGCTTTAGCCTTTTCAGATTTGGATTTCAAGGCTATAGACTTCTTCTTCTGATCCTGATGTTCAGAACGCTTCAGTTCATGACACTTCAGTATGCTTATGAGTTCTTCCAGACTCATCTGATCAACATCTATTGTGAGTTCCAAGGAAGTTATCAGAGGCATCCAGCTTTCAGGAAGGCCTCTAAGAATTCTCATGACATGATCAGCAGTTGTGTAGCTCTTGTTGAGAGGTCTAATTCCAGCAATGAGTAGCTGAAATCTTGAGAACATGTCCTCAATGGACTCACTGGATTCCATCTGGAAGGATTCATACTTTCTAATCAAGGCCAACGCCTTAGACTCCTTCACCTTCTTGTTTCCTTCATGGGTCATCTTCAATGAATCAAAGATACCCTTAGCATACTCACGATCTGTGATCTTTTGACATTCTTCATAAGAAATTGTACATAGAAGAATAGTTCTAGCTTTATGATGCAGTGAGTAAAGTTTCTTTTGTTCTGCAGACATCTCTGATCTTGAGACCTTCTTGCCATCAACATCAACTGGACGCTCCTAGCCATCCACTATAATATCCCAGAGATCTGCATCAAAGCCCAGAAAGAAGCTTTCAATCCTGTCTTTCCAATATTCAAATCTTTGCCCATCAAACATAGGAGGCTTTGCACTGTAGACATCTTTTTGCGTTTCTATGGTGGCAGCTATTTTAGTTTTTCACAGCGGCCCGGATCACTGAACATTGTTAGGTGTGGTAAAGGTATGAAAAACGATAAAAGGGGGGTTTGAATAGCGTTTTACAACTAAAAACTCAACCCACTTGAGATTTAAATAAATCTCTTCAGACACCAATGATAAAAGTGCAGAGATAAGAGATAAGGAAAGCACACAAATGATTTTATCCTGGTTCACTTGATAAATCCCTCAAGCTAATCCAGGCCACCCGTTAAGGTGATTTCTTCCTTCTTAGAATGAAGGCAATCCACTAATCAGAGTTTTGTTACAACTGCACTTGCTACCTGCAAAGTGACTAACAATACACTGACTTAGCTATCACTAAGATTCACTCTCTTAGTCTTCTCTAGGATCCGATCAACCTTGATCTCCTAAAGGTAAAACAAACAACTGTTTGAAGGTTTTGGGTTTACAAATAAATGCTTCTTGGAAAGCTAATAGTAAACACACTTAGTTCTATCTAAAGAAAGATTGCTAAGAAGATTTGAAATATTTCTTGCGCGTGAATAAGTTTCTTAGGCGGCATCTTTCAATCTTCAGCCTCTTTATATACTCCAAGGATTAGGGTTTGAACGTTGCATGAAAATGCTACCGTTGGAGGGCAGATCTTGAATTTCCAGGTTCTGTTGTGGCTGAATCAGTTAGGTAGGGTCGTCAGGAATGGTACAATTGCTTTTGTACTTTGGATAGCGACACGACCTTTATCCTTGTTGACTTCTGATCAGAGTGATGCTTCATCTTGGAACTTGTGAAGCTTGATGATCAGAGTCAGAGGGAAGCTTGGATCCTCTGACCTTTGTACCTTCTGCTTCTGGACTCAGAGGAGAAGTACTTGGTCTTCAGAGCCAGCTTACTCTTGGACTTCAGAATCTTCACTACTCAGCTTCTGATCCTTCAGAGTGTCGGATCCTTCAGAGCGTCTGATCCTTTAGAGCGTCTGATCCTTCAGAGTGTCTGATCCTTTAGAGCGTCTGATCCTTCAGAACGTCTGATCCTTCAGAACGTCTGATCCTTCAGAGCTTCTAGTGAGCTGAATCCATATCAGAGCTTTATGATCTTCAGATCTTCTGAAGCTTGATCTACTGTTCAGATTGAACATAGTACGTGTGAAAGCGTTGCAGAGGTTACTCTTTGAACATTGTGCTTCTGAAATATGTGAAGTAGAACCAGAATATTGGCCTGTCATTTGAACACTCAGAAAACAACGTTAGAGTACCATAATTGTTCATACTTAATAGTTAACTTGTAATCATCAAAACATAGAGTTGTACTACTAGATCAAAACTTGATCTTACAGGTAGCGGAGGTGTCGGAGAAGGAGGAGGTGGAGACGGTGGAGGCGGAGGAGGAGTCAGTTGCTCAGATTCCTCGCGGCAGACCTGCTCGCGTCGCGGCCTGCCTCTCACGCGACGCGGTGGCGAACCGCGCCGCTGCTCCTGCTCTCCATCGCGTCGTCGACGACGTGTCTCCATCAAACGTCACTAGAAAACTAGGAATCCAACCGAAAATCCAGAAATCGAAGAAAATTGCTCAGAAAATCAAACTTCTATCAACCAAGTCACAATCCACGTAGTCTGGGAACCGAAATCTACCGATCCCCACAGACGGCGCCAAATGTTCTATCCAAGAACATAGAGATGAGGTATGGTACCTAGAGTGAAAGTATCGTGATGTGAGAATCTAGAGAGAGTTTAGAGCGTAACTGCTTAGAGAAGGAAAGTAACTGAATTTCAAGCTTGTCATTTTTCAAATGAGCTAAGAGTACTTTACAATTCATACTCGCCCCCTATTTATAGACTTGGAGCTGGGCTTAGTATTTCTGACAGCCCTTAGTGGGCCGGTTGGGCCTCCTGGGAGAGGGCCCAACACTCTGGCTCGCGCGTCGCCCCCAGACAAACGTCCCGGGGCGAGGGCCCTTAGGGTCTCACCCAGTCCAGTAGGTGTCACCGTGTCAACATCAAAAACTAGAGCAGTCACTGGATTTCCACTGTTAGAGCTGTTATGCGTTTCAGAATCATTGTCTGCAGTAGTGCCAATCGTGAGTTTGCCCTTTTGGGAATCTGTTGCAGCCTTATGTGGTATTTCAATATTAGAGTCATTGTCAGTGTTTCCATCTTTTTTCTCAATTCCAACGACCTTCAGACACATTATAAAATTTTAAACATTTGTCAGTAATAAATATTTTTGCATGAAATAAAGTGCTTCAAGCCATTAGAATATACCTGACTATTAACCACAGTTGAAGTGTTCTCGAACCCAGTGATTTGTGGGAGGGCGGTCAGAGTTATTAACTCCGCTTTTGATACATTTTGAACAATACCACTATCAGGGGTCTGAATCAAACAAATGGTTACAGTAAGATGAAAGAGTAGTTCACGGTCTAAAACAAACTTATATTTAAAAAGTGAAAACAAATACCTCCGTCGGGGATTTCAAATTTGTAACAGAAATATCAGAACCGCTGGGCTCCTTCATGAAAATAAAAAATTAAGTAGTAATTTGGTTAGTTTACTTTATGTATATATGTATAACTATAACTTTCAAGTCAAATGTTTAGGGAATGAGTTGCTCTACTTACATTGTGAATGAACTTCATAATAATGTGTGAATCCTTGCAAATTTTTTTGACCGTGTATGTAGACTCAAACCTGCCGCCAGAATCCTCCTTAGCCTGGACCTTGAAGAGGAATTGCTTATGCAATATGTCACGAATCTCTTGGGGAATACTCAATTTATCACCGCCCTGCAATCAAACCATAATAATTACATTTATGAAAGATAAAAGACAATTCATGTTATTTTAAAAAAAACTCTGAAAAATTACGTAGATAGCGAATGTTGTGTTATACACTTTTGTCTTTATCATATTGTTAATATTAAAATACCTTAACAACATTTGCCTCGACATCTTTGCATGATTTTTGAATAATGGCAAAACCTTCACAGTCAAAAATCATGAACTCTGCAGATCCAGTATCATCGGTCACAGAAACACAAAGTTTGTACCTATGAAGTTTAAATGGAGAAAATGTGTATGATGAATATCTATTCAACGTTAGACACGTTTTATATTGTAGTTAAAAATGTACTGAGTTAAATATAGTATCACCTGGGGGTAGGATTTGCAACATGTTTATTGCATTTTTCACAGTACCAATACTTGCCTTCATTGTCCTTAACAGACTTATTGCACTTGCAAGCTTTGTAGCTCCAATCATCAGGGTTGACAATCTCTTCAATACTTCCAATGACAATGAATATAGTACGCTGGTAATATTTCGGTATTAGATTTCCTAGTATTTGTAAATAAACTTTTAAAATCATTTGTGGAAAGTGAAGGTGGCTTACTGTTTTGCAGTCGACCAAACCACTGATAGTTGTCCTAGGATACAACTTTAAGATCTGTTATTTGGCTTAATGTCTGGTTCGACGTTTCATTGTTCTCGGCAAGACTAATAACATACAAATATTTTTGACATTCGAAAATCATATATGGTGATTATGCTATAGAAGATGTCATCATAAACAAAAGAAAAATACATTTTTTCGCAGACTAACAGCATCGGGATGATCTGGGTTGAACAGTAGTTTGCTGCAATTGAATGCATTTTGCAATTGAATTTCCCCTGAAAATAATGTTTACCAGAAATGTGTCAGATATCTTTCGTGGATGGAAAACAAAACATGAAATAAACAAAAAACATAACAGGGTCATCAAATTGACCTTGAAATGTCCTGAGCTTGGCAAGTAAGAGCACAACAACAACATTGGAAATATTTCCAGCTTGCAGGAAAGCATTCAATTCCTTAACATATTCACCAAACAAAACCCATTTTGTGTGAAGGCTGCAAGTGTAAATGAAAATTTAATTGAGAAAACAAAATATGTGTATCAATAATACATTTAAAATTAGCATTGATAACAAACTCTCCAGATATAATTTCAATTTGTATCCTTTTTGTAGGCACTCCATTTCGTGAGAACTCAACTTCTGTACCTTTGGCTGTAAGCGAGCCAATGACATCTGGAGAAAATTATATTTGTCAGAATAACAAAAACCATAATTTTTCGTATACTCATGAAAGAATGACATAAAATACTTACCAACCAAAATTTGTTGGTCAAATGAAGGGCTTAATATCTCTTCAAAATCAGCAAATTTGAAGAGATTTAGTGGTACCTTTTCAACGCTTACTGGAATAACTTTGGTCTCAAATTTTAAGGTTATTTTATACTTATTCTGACATGGCCTGAAGTCACCAGTGTTGTTTCCTACAATGAAATCATGGATTGAGTACACCCCCCTTCGTTCATGATCTTGTCAAAACGATAGATATGTTGTTTTATGACGAATCCATGAATCTTGTCACCCTATGTAAATTGCAAGACGAATTTAAATGGTATTATATAAATTATAGAATGCAAAAAATTTAGAATTCAATTGAATATTTGATAAGTTTTCTACCTTGCCATCAATTAGCAACATGTTGTAGGATAGAGGTAACCCAGACTTGTCTGCGGGTGGACCATGCCAACTTCGAATGACTCGAACAGTTAAGGTCCACTTTTCCTTAGAAGAATTGATTTGGGAGATAAAAGAGTTAATGGTATCAGCTATAGAAAAACAGAAACTAAGTTAGGATTTCAACTTATGATTTGGATGGATGCATGCTATAGTTTGTTAGGTCAGTCCCAATTTATAATGTAGAGGTATAATAGGCAAGGGTTATTTTTGGAATTATCACTCTTTGTCAAACTTTTGAATAATTATGGATTAGTAGTTATTGTTATTATCATTATTTTTATCATTGACACCACGTTTTTTATCGTGATCAAGTCAATTATTTAGCACTAATTTCGAATATTAAGAAGGAAAATGGAAATGACGTGATTTAATTTCGAATAGGCAAGGGTTATTTGATTGCTTTTTACATAAATATGTATTTAAACTTTATTTTTTATTTTTTAAAATGGAAATTTCCTTATATAAAACAACGAATATTCCTTCTTTCAATTGTTTAGAATTTAATGTCCTTTATACGTTGACTATTAATTAATATGAAGGAAATAAATAAATAATAATGAAATAGTCAATTTAAACGTTTAAAAACGACGAATATAACCTGTCAATTTATGCAAACTAATTTAAAACCAATCGAAAGGGGATTCACGTGATAAATTATTTTCATATAAGGAAATTAGATGAATTAATCATTTGAAATAGAATTATTTTTTAAAAAAACGAATATACCTTTTATTCCGTGTAGAATTTAAGGTCCTTTATAAGTTGACTATCAATTAATCAATTAATGTAATTATATGGTTTAAATAAGGAATATGAAGGAAATAAATAAATAATGAATTTAAAACAAATAAAACGACCCTGTCATTAATTGTTTTATATAAGGAAATAGAATGAATTAATCAATTAATTTTGATTAATATTTTCCTTTAATAAATAGTTAATGCATTAAAATATAATTAATCGTTATTAATTTTTTTTACATAAGGAAATATACAAATTTGAATATTTAATATGTAAGTAATGCTAAAAACGTTTTTTTTAATTTTAAAACTTGAAACAAATTTAAAACCAATCAAAAGGGGATTCACGTGATAAATTATTTTCATATATAAGGAAATTAGATGAATTAATCATTTGAAATAGAATTTTTTTTAAAAGGAATATAAGTTTTATTTCGTGTAGAATTTAATAACATTATTAAGTTGACTATCAATTAATCAATTAATGTAATTAAATGGTTTAAATAAGTGTGAGACCCAAGTTTTTAAGCTTAGAATAAATTGGTAAAATTCCTGCTCACGATTAAGTTCGATGTAACGTGAAGGAAGAAAACTGAACAAGAGTTCATCAAATGGAATAAATTTATAAAGGTGATAGTTCAGGAAAAGGTTAAGGATAATATTAGAATCGATGTAACTTTTGACGCAAGAATCATTCGCTTATACCTAGGGCAAGAGCATTAGTAAACGACTAATCTACCCTTAAAAGCGCGATAGAAACTAATTCCAAAAATCTTCAGAGGAATGTTATAATTTCTCTTAATCATTTCCATTACAAGCGTTTCGATACGATACCCTGAGATATACGAACATCCGATTCCAATTCTCGGAGGTTTGCCGAAACTGAATCTCGGATAGCTCAAGAACCTTAAAATAAACTGTCGATGGATACTTTTTCTATTCGGAACTTCAAACGAAGATTCCACACGCGTACACCCATTTGTTTCGATGTTTCTAATCTTTCTTCAGAAGGAAGTTTTCTCATCCGACATCAATTGCAAAAAGTAGTTCTGCGGCATTTTGAAGCAGACTGCGTTCAAGCCATTTTCTCATTTAAAACGAATCCGAAACAAGTATCGGCCTTTGATGGAAGGATACTTAGCTTAATTGCATAATATGACAGCGTCATATTTGTTATAATTGTCTAACAATTATTCTTTAGCTTAATTCTTACTCATTTCTTTGTTTATGAATCATTTTAATTAACCCAAAGTGATCATAATTTATATTTTACTATTTCATAAAGTTCTTCATAATTTTTAGTATAATTATATATCAATTATATATTTTTATCTTAACTCTATGAGGTAAATCTTTCGGTATCTAAATCAAATCGAGCCCGGTTTTAAAATATCTTCTCCTTTTACTCGGCCCTCCCTCCTCCACGTATCACATATTTAGATCTTTTCTATCATCCATTCCTTAACACCATCAGAAGAGGCATTGGAGAAACAAAATAAAAAGAAACTTAGTTTCTTTCCTCTTCACGCAGCAAGCAATCTGATCCTTCCTTCTTATTTTCTTTTTCTTCTTCCCCTTTCCGCAGGAACCCACAACACGCGCACCATGCCTTCTCATGCTTCTCACCCCCACGTACCTCTTTCCACGCGAGTCACCACCTCCTCTGGTTCAAGGTCGCAAGCAACAGCCACCAACCGAGAGCACCAGGGCGAGCTCCATGAACAAGAACAGAGGAAGTAGGACGTGAAAACAGAGCATAACCACGCGCCGACGTTGCCGACGTCACAAACTTCGACCTTCGATTCCGATGCCCTCGGACCTCCGTTCACAGCGAGGTTAGTACCGTTGGAACCCTTGCGACGTCCACAACAAAAACCCATATTCTGGATCGTCGTTCTGTCGCCGTCGACCGCCGCCGCTGCCGCCTTCGGGAGCTCTTTCCGGTCAACTCCGGCGACCGATGGAAAAACAGAGGATACTGCTACGATCCTTGCCGCGAGGAGAGCAAAACCCTATCTTCAATTTCGTATTTGGGTCATTTTATTCGACGACCCCGACAACCACCGTCGACCTTCGGCTGAACTTTATGGGCAAACCGTCGACTCTTTGGGGAAACGAACAGCGTCGTTGAGTTTCTAGTCGCGAAAGGATGAAGGAACAACCTTCCTTTGTGTCTCCCGTGACAGTTTCTCCGTCAACCCCGTGAGCCGCAACTTTCTCTGACGACTCTTCGCCGACAAATTTCAGAAACTTGATTTTCGTAAGCTTTCAACTCTTGTATATGTTTTAGCCTCGAGTAAGCAAGTTTTAAAAAAAAATAAACATTTTCATTGTTATTGTGAAAATCGAAGTTTAACAGTTAATTAGTGAAGAGTTGTGATTTATTTTACAAAATGGTTTTCATATCAAAAAGAGATAAGTACTCTACTAAATACTGTAGTTGTTGACTGAGAAAGAGTCGTTTAACATGCGTTCGCTTCGAGTCAATTGTCTGAAGTCATAGCTCTAGACTTGAGTAGTAAGTAGCTCGATTAGTGATTTCGTTAAGTATGCTTGTGAAAGGTACGATGAACAGAAGCACCTTGCATCGAAGCTACACAATGGAAGGAATCAAGCCGACGCAAGCAAACAAGGATGTAATCGGATCGGAGTTGCACCATAGAATGGAAATTGGCTAAGGTTAGGGCAACTTACTTACTAGCTATTATATTGTAGGCGTCGATAAATTCGACTTGAATATTGCTTGATATTGAATATTGCTCGGATATTGTTTATCGCCTTGAACTGGAAAATGTTTTCTGGAGGCTTCGGCCGAGTGAACTTATATGATGTAAGATCAAGTTTTGATCTAGTAGTACAACTCTATGTTTTGATGATTACAAGTTAACCTTTTGATATGAACAATTGTGGTACTCTAACGTGTTTTTCTGAGTGTGCTATTTACAGGCTCTGACCTCAACTCAATCTCACACGAATCAGAAGCACCGTGTATAAAGAGTGACCCAAGCAACGCTTTCGCATTCACCATGTTCAGTATGAACAGTGGAAAAGCTTCAGAAGTTCTGAAGCTATACAAACTCTGATGTGGACTCAGTCGCTAGAAGCTCTGAAGATCCAGAAGTTCTGATAACCAAGAAACACTGAAGGTTCAGATGTTCTGATGGTGTAGAAGACTCTGAAGATCCAGAAGGTGAATAGTGGAAACTCTGAAGTCCAGAAGCAAGAAACTCTGAAGGCCATGTTCTTCCCTCTGAGTTCAGAATCAGAAGATACAATGGTCAGAGGATCTGTGCTTTCCCTCTGACTCTGATCAACCAGCTTCACAAGTTCCAATACGAAGCATTCCTCTGATCAGAAGTCTCCTAGGTTTAAAGGTCGCGTCGCTATCCAAGTACAAAAGCAACTGTACCTTCCTGACGACCTACCTAACGTTCTCAGCCACAGCAGAAGCTGGATTTTCCAGAACTGCCCTCCAACGGTAGCATTTCCCATGCATCGCTCAACCCTAATCCTTGGAGTATATAAAGAGGCTGAAGACTAAAAGAAACGGCTAGAGGCAAGAAGCAAGAAGCATTCACATACGCAAGACATATTCAAAATCTTCTAAGTTTTCTTTCATCTGAAATTCATTGAGTTTACTATTAGCTTTTTAGAAGCAAAACTCTTGTAAACGATTCTTTGATAAACAGTTTGTTTAGTTCCTTTAGGAGATCAAGGTTGATCGGATCCTAGAGAAGACTAAGAGAGTGAATCTTAGTGTGAGCTAAGTCAGTGTAATTGTTAGTCACTTGTAGGTTTCAAGTGCAGTTGTAACTCTTACCTGATTAGTGGATTGCCTTCATTCTAAGAAGGAAGAAATCACCTTAACGGGTGGACTGGAGTAGCTTGAGTGATTTATCAAGTGAACCAGGATAAAATCCTTGTGTGCTTTTCTATCTCTTATCTTTTGCACTTAAGTTCTCGAAAGATTTGTCAAAATCTTTAAGGTGGAAGTTTTATACTGAAAACGTTATTCAAACCCCCCCTTTCTACCGTTTTTCATACCTTCAATTGGTATCAGAGCGCAAGTTCTGATTACCACACCTAACAGTGTTCAGTGATCCGGGCCGGTGTGAAAAACAATGGCTGCCACCACCAGTGAAACTCAAAGAGATGGTTACAATGCAAAGCCTCCTATGTTCGACGGTCAAAGGTTCGAATATTGGAAAGATAGACTGGAAAGTTTCTTTCTGGGTTTCGATGCAGATCTCTGGGATATTATTGTGGATGGCTACGAGCGTCCAGTTGATGCAGATGGCAAGAAGATCCCAAGGTCAGAGATGACTGCAGATCAAAAGAAGCTGTACTCACAACATCACAAAGCAAGAGCAATTCTTCTAAGTGCTATTTCCTATGAAGAGTACCAGAAGATTACAGATCGTGAGTTTGCAAAAGACATTTTCGAATCTCTGAAGATGTCTCATGAAGGAAACAAGAAAGTCAAAGAATCAAAGGCATTGTCTTTGATCCAAAAGTATGAATCCTTCATCATGGAGCCAAATGAGTCCATTGAAGAAATGTTCTCCAGATTTCAGTTGCTTGTAGCTGGCATACGACCTCTCAACAAGAGCTACACAACAAAAGATCATGTCATAAGGGTCATCAGGTGTCTTCCTGAAAGTTGGATGCCTCTGGTGACTTCAATAGAGCTCACGAGAGACGTTGAGAATATGAGTTTAGAAGAACTCATCAGCATTTTGAAATGCCATGAGCTGAAGCGCTCAGAGATGCAAGATCTGAGGAAAAAGTCCATAGCCTTGAAATCCAAATCTGAAAAGGCTAAGGTTGAGAAGTCAAAGGCTCTTCAAGCTGAAGAAGAGGAATCTGAAGAAGCATCAGAAGATTCTGATGAAGATGAGCTGACTCTGATCTCCAAGAGACTCAACCGCATCTGGAAGCACAGGCAGAGCAAGTTCAAAGGCTCTGGAAAGGCAAAAGGAAAGTATGAGTCCTCAGGCCAGAAGAAGTCTTCAATCAAGGAAGTCACATGTTTTGAGTGCAAAGAATCTGGGCACTACAAAAGTGATTGTCCAAAGTTGAAGAAAGACAAGAAGCCAAAGAAGCACTTCAAGACGAAGAAGAGTGTGATGGTGACATTTGATGAATCAGAGTCAGAGGATGTTGACTCTGATGGTGAAGTCCAAGGACTCATGGCGATTGTCAAAGACAAGGAAGCAGAGTCAAAGGAAGCTGTTGACTCTGACTCAGAATCAGAAGGAGATCCTAACTCAGACGATGAAAACGAGGTATTCGCTTCTTTCTCTACCTCTGAACTGAAACATGCGTTGTCTGATATCATGGATAAGTATAACTCCTTATTGTCTAAGCATAAGAAGCTGAAAAAGAACTTATCTGCTGTTTCCAAAACTCCTTCCGAACATGAGAAAATTATTTCTGATTTGAAAAATGACAATCATGCTTTGATCAATTCTAACTCTGTGCTTAAGAACCAGATTGCTAAGTTAGAAGAAATTGTTGCATGTGATGCCTCTGATTGTAGAAATGAATCTAAGTATGAAAAGTCTTTTCAAAGATTCCTAGCTAAAAGCGTGGATAGAAGCTTAATGGCTTCAATGATCTATGGCGTAAGCAGAAATGGAATGCATGGCATTGGCTATTCTAAACCAATTAGAAATGAGCCCTCTGTGTCTAAAGCTAAATCCTTGTATGAATGCTTTGTTCCCTCTGGTACCATATTGCCTGATCCTGTACCTGCTAAAGTTGCTAAAAACCCTCTTAAAAAGGGATCTTTCTCTATGACTAAATATCATGCAAATATTCCTTTAAAATATCATGTTGAGACACCCAAGGTGATCAGAACCTCTGGGGTAACTAACAAGAAAGGACCCAGAAAGTGGGTACCTAAGGACAAGATTATCTATGTTGCAGATATCCTTGATAGCTCCACTGAAACACCAATCATGGTATCTGGACAGTGGATGCTCGCGTCACATGACGGGAGAAAGGCGTATGTTCCGAGAGCTGAAACTTAAGCCTGGAGGCGAAGTTGGCTTTGGAGGAAATGAAAAGGGTAAAATTGTTGGTACTGGTACTATTTGTGTAGATAGTAGTCCATGCATTGATAATGTGTTATTGGTAGACGGCTTAACACATAACTTATTGTCTATAAGTCAATTAGCTGACAAGGGTTATGATGTTATATTCAATCAAAAGTCCTGTCGGGCTGTAAGTCAGATCGATGGCTCTGTTCTGTTTAACAGCAAGAGGAAGAACAACATTTATAAGATCAGATTATCTGAGTTGGAGGCTTAGACGGTTAGGGCATGCCAGTATGAGAAAGATTTCTCAGCTGAGCAAGCTAAACCTTGTCAGGGGCTTACCCAATCTGAAGTTCGCTTCAGACGCTCTTTGTGAAGCATGTCAGAAAGGCAAATTCACAAAAGTCCCTTTCAAGGCAAAGAATGTTGTCTCAACCTCAAGGCCGTTGGAACTTCTGCATATCGACCTTTTTGGACCAGTGAAAACTGAGTCTATAGGTGGCAAGAGATATGGGATGGTTATCGTTGATGACTATAGCCGCTGGACATGGGTAAAGTTTCTAACCCGCAAGGATGAGTCTCATGCTGTGTTCTCTACCTTCATTGCTCAAGTGCAAAACGAGAAGGCTTGTAGGATTGTGCGTGTCAGAAGTGACCATGGTGGAGAGTTTGAGAATGACAAGTTTGAGAGTCTGTTTGATTCCTATGGAATTGCACATGATTTCTCTTGTCCCAGAACTCCTCAACAAAATGGTGTTGTTGAGAGGAAGAACAGAACTCTTCAGGAGATGGCTAGAACCATGCTCCAAGAAACTGGCATGGCTAAGCACTTTTGGGCAGAGGCAGTAAATACAGCATGTTACATTCAGAACAGAATCTCTGTGAGACCAATTCTGAATAAGACTCCTTATGAATTGTGGAAGAACATAAAACCCAACATTTCTTATTTTCATCCTTTTGGCTGTGTTTGTTATGTTCTCAATACGAAGGATAGATTGCATAAATTTGATGCTAAGTCTTCTAAGTGTCTATTACTCGGTTACTCTGAGAGATCTAAAGGTTTTAGATTTTATAATACTGATGCTAAGACTATTGAAGAATCTATTCATGTTAGATTTGACGATAAGCTTGACTCTGACCAGTCAAAGCTAGTTGAAAAGTTTGCAGATTTAAGCATTAATGTTTCTGACAAAGGCAAAGCTCCAGAGGAAGATGAGCCAGAGGAAGATGAACCAGAGGAAGAAGCTGGTCCCTCTAACTCACAAACTCTGAAGAAGAGCAGAATCACTGCAGCTCACCCTAAGGAATTGATTCTGGGCAACAAAGACGAACCAGTCAGAACCAGATCTGCCTTCAGACCTTCTGAAGAGACCTTGCTCAGTCTGAAAGTATTGTTGTCCTTAATTGAACCCAAGTCCATAGATGAAGCTCTTCAGGACAAGGATTGGATTCTGGCCATGGAAGAAGAACTGAATCAATTTTCCAAGAATGATGTTTGGAGCTTAGTGAAGAAGCCTGAGAATGTCCATGTTATTGGAACGAAGTGGGTATTCAGAAACAAGCTGAATGAGAAAGGAGATGTAGTCAGAAACAAGGCAAGGCTAGTTGCTCAAGGCTACAGCCAGCAGGAAGGAATAGACTACACTGAAACATTTGCTCCAGTAGCAAGACTGGAGGCAATCAGACTGTTGATCTCTTTCTCAGTAAATCACAACATAGTTCTACATCAGATGGATGTAAAGAGTGCCTTCCTAAATGGTTATATCTCAGAGGAAGTCTATGTTCATCAACCCCCAGGTTTTGAAGATGAGAAGAAACCAGACCATGTGTTCAAATTGAAGAAATCACTCTACGGTCTGAAGCAAGCTCCCAGAGCATGGTATGAGAGACTTAGCTCATTCCTTCTGGAGAATGAGTTTGTAAGGGGTAAAGTAGATACAACTCTTTTTTGCAAGACTTATAAAGATGATATCTTAATTGTGCAAATCTATGTTGACGATATTATATTTGGTTCTGCTAATCAATCTCTATGCAAAGAATTTTCTGAGATGATGCAGGCTGAATTTGAGATGAGTATGATGGGAGAATTAAAGTACTTTCTGGGAATACAAGTTGATCAAACACCAGAAGGAACATATATCCATCAGAGCAAGTACACTAAAGAACTTCTGAAGAAGTTCAATATGCTGGAATCTACAGTGGCCAAGACTCCAATGCATCCTACATGCATTCTGGAGAAAGAAGATAAAAGTGGTAAAGTATGTCAGAAGCTCTATCGTGGCATGATAGGTTCACTTCTATACTTAACTGCATCTAGGCCAGACATATTATTTAGTGTTCACTTATGTGCTCGTTTCCAATCAGATCCAAGGGAAACCCACTTAACTGCTGTTAAGAGGATCCTAAGATATCTGAAAGGCACCACTAACCTTGGCTTGATGTATAAGAAAACATCAGAGTATAAGCTTTCAGGTTATTGTGATGCTGATTATGCTGGAGATAGAACAGAGAGAAAAAGTACTTCTGGAAATTGTCAATTTCTGGGAAGCAATCTAGTCTCATGGGCAAGCAAGAGGCAATCAACCATTGCACTATCAACTGCAGAAGCAGAATATATCTCAGCAGCAATATGCAGCACTCAGATGCTCTGGATGAAACATCAGCTGGAGGATTATCAGATCCTTGAGAGCAATATCCCAATCTATTGTGATAACACTGCTGCAATCTCATTGAGTAAGAATCCTATCTTGCATTCAAGGGCAAAGCACATTGAGGTAAAGTATCACTTTATTAGAGATTATGTACAGAAGGGCGTACTTCTTCTGAAGTTTGTTGATACTGACCATCAATGGGCAGATATCTTTACAAAGCCCTTAGCAGAGGATAGATTTAATTTTATTCTGAAAAATCTAAACATGGACTTTTGTCCAGAGTGAAGATGGATCAGAACCTCTGACTATGATACTTCTTGATCAGAAGATGTCTAGTCCAGAAGGTAACTCAATCAGAGTGTGTGTGCCCACTGGTACTGACTCTGAAGCTGAGACAACAACGCGTGTGTCAGTTTTTCTGATGCATAGTTCCTTGTGCCCGTGTGACAGTCTGTTATGATTGCGTGTAGATGTGCTTCTCTCCTGTGTGTGATTGTGTATTTTACTGTCACTATCTATCTTTAATTTTCAACCGTTGATCTTAAAGTGCTTTTTGAATCAACAACGGTTATTTGATAAAACCCACTATACACACACGTTCTCTTTCACTTCCGGTTTTTGCTCTCGCTCTCTCTGCTTTTCAAAACCGCTCTTCTCAATTTCTCTCTCGATCTTTCTTCATCTTCCAACCTTCATCTTCTACCTCAAACCTTCAACCTCTTCAAAAATGGTGAGACAAACCAGAAGATCTACTGCAGATGCACCTCAGTTCCCTCACATGGAAGTTGGTCTGGCAACGGGTCAAAGGGGCCCTGAGAATCCGACACCCGATCAAGGTCAAGCTCAAGAGCAGATTCTTCCAATTGCAGAACGGGGCTGTGCCGTTCACTGTGTATATCCTCCTGAGGAACTCCAAGTCCTGGCAGAATGGAGATTCAACCTCGACAACTTGGCTACAAATGGGTATGATCTTCGTCCTGAAGTCCAAGCTCAAGGTTGGGGAAATTACTTCAACAGACTTCGAGGACCGGTGTATGATAGATTGGTCAAGGAATTCTGGAAGCACGCCGACTGCGATGATACTCAGGTGGTATCTCATATTCTTGGCAGAAAGATCATCATCACGGAGAAGTCCTTCGTGAACTTGCTGGGTGCAGACACTGCTTATGGGTATCGTTTCCAACTCACGGAATCGAAACTGAAACCCAGCACCAAGGACACAATCAACCAGGCCCTGTACACCACCTTCAAACCGGGCAAGACGAGTTACAAGGTGATGGACCTTCACCCCAAACTCAGGATCTGGCACAAGATCCTGCTTCACTGCATAAACCAGAGACCGAAGGACAGTTCTCCAGACTACATCAACTTCAACCAGAAGGTGATGTTGTTCTTCATCCAAGATCAGAAGAAGATCTGCCTTCCCTACTTCCTGTTCTCCTACTTGAAGGAATGCATCCGGAAGTCTCGCACCACTGCCTCCATCAAGTCTGCAATCAAATATATCCCCTTTGGGAGGCTGCTCTCAGACTTTCTCATTGAAAGCAACTTGGTGCAAGATCTGGTCAATGCTGGATGTGTAGAGGATCTGAGCACCATAGTCAGTGATGTCTTCACTGCAAACTCTCTGAAGAAGATGGGTTTGGTCCAGAAGAAGATTGCTCCTGCTCATGAAGACACATCTTCTGAGATCAGAGGTAGAAGGATGCCTCTGAATGACTACCCTCTGTGGACTCAGGCAGACAATCCTGACGCCATCAGATGCTATGTTGAAGACCTCAGGGCTCAAGGATTCGAAATTGACCTTGATGATTTCGTCAGCAGACTACCACCAGCTCCAGAGTTTCCTTCTCCTCCCAAGAGGAAAGCTCAGAGGAAGATGGTTCTGGACGAATCTTCTGAGGAATCTGATGTCCTCTGGTCACAAAGAAGAAGAGAAAGCCTGATGATGGTGATGATAGTGATCATGAAGATGGTCCTCCCAAGAAGAAGAAGAAGAAAGTCAGAATCGTGGTGAAGCCTACTCGGGTGGAACCAGCTGCTGAGGTGGTCAGAAGGACTGAACCTCCTGTCAGAGTGACTCGATCATCAGCACATTCAAGTAAGCCTGCACTTGCTTCTGATGATGATTTGAATTTATTTGATGCACTCCCTATTTCTGCCTTGCTCCAACACTCCTCAAATCCCCTCACTCCTATTCCTGAATCCCAACCAGCCGCACAAACCACCTCTCCACCACATTCCCCAAGATCTTCTTTCTTTCAACCTTCCCCTACTGAAGCACCTCTCTGGAATTTGCTTCAGAACCAACCCTCTAGGTCAGAAGAACCAACCTCTCTCCTTACCATTCCGTACGACCCATTATCTTCTGAACCAATCATCCATGAACAACCAGAGCCAAACCAAACAGAACCACAACCCAGAACGTCTGATCACTCTGTTCCCAGAGCATCAGAACGTCCTGCTGCCAGAACCACGGATACAGATTCTTCAACAGCCTTTACACCTGTATCCTTCCAACCAATGTTGCTGATTCTTCTCCCTCCAATAACTCTGAATCCATTAGAAAATTCATGGAGTTAG